>NC_056732.1:1838480679-1838555679 GCF_019279795.1 Protopterus annectens | reverse complement strand
CATGCAATACACAGAGCATGACACACGTGTGGCAACACAGTACTGGACATTGTATAGGCACACAAGATACACATGTACACAACACACACATGTTTGGCATACACACTACACCTTAGACTGCTACACATGTCCAATTATGACACCTGCTGTATGGCCAGCCTTCAGTATCCCACTTATCCTCTATGCAGCACACATAATATACCTGAGGGGTAGAGGCCTACCATGTCGTTGTGCAACAGTCTGGAACAAATAATACATTCATGTTAGGCAATGCTCACTATTGGCCACCTTACACACCCATGTAACAAGTGGCTGTGTAATTGTGGATGTAGTCATGTTACTGCACTTCAGGTACAGCATGCTAGCTGTCTGTCTGGCACACATTATTATTGTTGACTGACCACAAGAAGCATGTTGATCATGGCTCACGTTACTACACCACATCCAGTTCCACTGACCACAAAAGTGCACATAGCTGTTATTGTGTAGCACCGTCATGTGTTGTGTGTGTGTGCAAATCTATGCACCCACAGCTTGTAACACTTGCACAGCATTGTAATGTCCTTGTACACATTGTGTCGCAGGGTGGAGACAATCACTGATCAACTACACACAAGCATCAAGTACACATATACTGTTATTAACAAGGGCTGTCTACACTCACACTGCATGTTCCTGTTGAACACATAACCTGCATGCTGACACGTGTGCAGTGATGTTTTTCCTTGTGAAACGGTCACCCACCCTAAAACAGTATTGTGTATGTGTTGGATTGCAGGTGTGTCTGTGTTTGTATCTGCTGTACTGAGGAGTGTGCCTGTGTGCATGTGCGCTTGTGTGCCTGTGCGCTTGTGTGCCTGTGCGCATGTGTGCCTGTGCACATGTGTGCCTGTGTGCATGTGTGCCATTGTGCATGTGCGCCTGTGTGCATGTGCGCCTGTGTGCTAATATCGTGTACATATTTGTAAACTGTGTTTCCTATCTTCCTCTCACAGGTTCTGATGTTGCTCTGGTGGAGTGCAGCAGGGAACCTGAAGCCACTGCTGGGGATAGTGCTAATGATGATACATGTGTAATGGCACAGGGAGGTGTGACAGGGTCTGTCGTTGGTCATCCAATTGACAGTACACAGCAGTCAACCCCATCAGTGCGCACAGTCATCCTGCCGATACATCCACTGTCACCAATGTCCTTAGCTGAGGGACAGCATACAGTGGGCACTGACCAGGGTAGTGTGGTATCATTAGCACATGCATCCCCTCACAGCAGCCATGACCAGATTCCTGACATGGTACCACACAGGCAGATGTCCAGGGGTTCTCGTGGGAGCATCCGTGGTCGTACTGCCCCTGTCAGACGTGCCCACAGACGTCTATCAACCTCAGCTATGTTCCGGGCTGTAATGCAGGCACATGCACGTATGGAACGGTACACCAGACAGGGTCTGAGGGAGCTTAGAGCACATCACACCGCTATGAATGACACTATGCGTGACGTTGCGTCTGCTATCCATAACATCAGCGAGGTCATTGGGGGGGGGCATTAGATCTGTTCCACTACTACATGTCCAGGAGCCAGGACAGTGCAGGACGGTTGAGGCATCGACATCTGCCAGCAACATTATCAGCTGCCAGTCATCGCGGACGACAACAAACCCGCAGCCACACCCATAGTGCCAGTACCAGCCCCAGCAATGCTGGGTCTGTGCTGTCAGTAGGCCGTCCTAGAAGACCACGTGCACGTGGCTTTGGACAGTCCCAGCAGGGACATGTGTCCAGTCAACAACCCACTGCTTCTGATGACAGTACCCAGTCTGGCTTAGTACCTGATACTGTCCGTAGCACCCCTGCCAGGCACAGGTACCGTGTCCGTGGCCAGAGACAGTGACCTGTATGACCTGGCAGGTACAGTCTGTGGCTGTCCACAAACACCTGTATATGGCAGCCACATGGTGGAACTGTGTGCATGCATACGCACACACATAATGAAACTGTGTCACCTCCTGCCATCTGTAACATTGATGCTGGAACAGGATAGCATGGTACTGATGCACAGGGTGACTACATAGCACTGTAGTATTATTAGCATGTTGTTAACAGTACAGTGTAATGATATTGTTGTGGGTAGATTCGAGCATGCATGATGCATTAACTATGTTTGTCATTGCAGTTTTGTATACACCAGTGTTAATTCCCAAAGTGTACTGTCTGCACATGTGCCACATGGCTGTTGTCTGTACCTGTGCCTGCATGTGTTGGGGTGTGGACAGTACATGTGTGATGTTTGCATCACCGATTTGCAGGTGTACATTTGTGAACATGGTCAGCATGGAACATGACATGGTTTGACAGTATGCTGTGGGTGATACGGTTTCCACATGTCAGTGGTCTGCATTCTGGTAGTATACACAGCTTACATAGCCTGACATTCAGTGGTCATTACATGGTGTCTCCTCAACTGATACACAGACGTAGGAACCTGGTGTCAGTGATATCCCTGCAGTACTACACTGTAGCAGTAGCCATTGTTACTGAGCCCCACACATCCCTGGGAACAATACCCTTTGGCATATAGCAGTCTCATGTACATGCCAACACACTATGGATATGTCCATCCATGACTGCAAATACATACAGTGGCCTACAATGCATTCTACACATGACACACCTAACCACCACAAGGGTATCATACGGACAGATACCTGTTGTCCAAGCCATGGTATATTGCTGTAACGCTACTGTGGCATTGTCATCGACATGTAGTTAACATAGTATTCCAACAGTACCATGTAGGTGGTAGCACCCATCATGTAGAACGGGTAATGGTGTGTACATGTGGACAGGTGTTATTTTGTCTATCCTGTGATATTCACATTTCCAAAGGTATTCTGCAGTCCCTCTGTGTATCACCTAAGCAAGAAGGTGTCTGTATGCATATTGGCAACAGTTGCCATGCACCTACACTGGATGGCCATCACTCACAGACTTTGCTGTGTTTTAACATGTCTGCAGACATGAACCCTCACCCACATTAATCTATCAAAGCTTTCATGGGTGTGTGTCACATAGTTGGCCTAGGACACAGATCACTGCAGTAGCTTGCATTGTCACCAACATACATGTATGGCCTAAGGTCTGGTAAGCTGCGGCAAAGGTAACAACTGTATTCATATGGGGCAGGCTTCACACATAGGAACTATTATAGGTCACATGTTCATATCTGTATGTGGCAAACACTTACCTGATGTGTGCATGGCAATTACTGTTATAATAATATGTCATACAATAATGATAGCAAAACACACAACACATTCACAAACTGTGTGACAAACGCACACATGGCATTTGTAGGATTCAAACCCCTACCTAACTAGGTAATGGCACTTCATGCTATTCGCATTACTGGATGATTTCCCTTCTCCTGTTGTATATATAGGGTGCTGACATCATCAGTGTTTCCAAAGAAGAATGTACATCTTTTAGTGTGCTCTCCCAGTCTTCAAAATGGCCATTCTTTTCAGAAATAATTGCAGACATACACACACCCCTGCTCCCCCACACACACAGTGTTTGCAGGATTCAAACCCCTACCTAACTATGTTATGATACTTGAGACAGACGCATTAGCACAGCGCGCTATTCGCATTACTGGATGATTTCCCTTCTCCTGCTGTGTATATATATAGTGCTGACATCATCAGTGTTTCCAAAGAAGAATGTACATCTTTTAGTGTGCTTATCCCAGTCTTCAAAATGGACATTCTTTTTAGAAAGAATTGCAGACATACACACACCCAGTACCTCCCTAAGAGAATCATGGGCTACACACAGATGTCCTATGCAGCTCAGCTACAGGATCTCCAGCTCTACTCATTTACTTAATGCCTACTCAGAGGTAATCTATGCCTGACGTACACAGCCATTTCAAACCCAGAAGTTATGGACATGCTCCACCTCATAACATCCAAGACCCTTACAGCTACACACTCCAGGGACGTAAACTTCAGCACAAACATAAATAGGACATGCTGCAGGGACAGATTCATTACTCACAGGCTCCCCTCACTCTGGAATTGAATCCCAGTTAAAGTTAGACTTAGCCACCCACCAACCCTCTTCCAGCAAAATACAGCCACATGGATGGGAAATTGCATATTCACCCCTGGGATCTCCACGGTGTCCCTTCTTGACAGAGGCACAGCAAAGTAGCCTTAAAGGGTGCCTTCTGTGACCTACTTTATAGAGGCACAGTAGGCTACTCTATTGGGGAGGCAGATGCCAAATACACTCTGCCTAGGCTTATGAATTCCCCAGGGCAGACAGCCTAGTATTCACCTCTGCACCTATGTTTATGTTTGGGATGCACAATATTTGTTGCTGCTACTGTTTGCAGGTCTTTATTGCCGTAGCTTTCACAGTTTCTGTGAACGTGTGGTAACATGTTTGATCATGACAGGGTTCCGGTATATTAATATATGTGTCTGTTGTCATTTAACTGTGTGCACAGGGTGGATTGCTGGATTGTGGGAGGTTCCTGGCTTAACACATGCAACTGCCAGATATGTGTGATTGACTGCTATACTCAGACATGGCCTAAGTGTGTGAGCATGCCCAGTTCAGGCTTCCCATGGTTTGTTGCCTGACATGTGTCTCATTTATCCAAGTGTGTGAGCGTGCCCAGTGTGACCTTTCCATATGTTGTGATCTGAAGTCCACTACATTTGTGGTTGTGTGTGAACATGACCAATATTGACATTAATACTGTGTGTGTTGGAAGTCATGTTGTGTTCTTACTGCCAGACTCCTTTGTGTCATAACTCAACAGGGATTATGCTGCGCTTGCAGGGTTTCCATAGGATAGTTTGCAGAGACTTGGCAACATTCTCTCATACAGGCTGAATACTGCAATACTGTCATGGTGTAGTGGTTCAGTACTTTCATTATGGTGCACAGTATCATGGGTTTGAGTCCCATCACTGCTGTAAATGCTCATACTGAGCAGACCAGACTAGTTAAGGGCCAGTTGGGCAACTATAAGCATGTTGCATTTTGTTCAGCTATGGCGTACTTAAACCAGGCTTGTCCAACATTGCTGTGTATTCACCAACTTGGGTGGACATTGGCAAACATTACTCCACAGTGACCACAGTTGTACTACTTGGTGTGTGTGATTCTGTTCATAGGTTCATACTAGGCTATCTGCCCTAGGGCATTTATAATCCTAGCCAGAGTGTGTTTGGCTTTCGCCACCCATTTTTTTTGGCTTTCAACACACATTGTAAGTGTAGTTTGCCATTACATTTTTCATGGTTAGTATACTGTGCCTCTGGCTAACAGTGACATAGAAGTGATACCCAGGGTGAACCTACAATCTCCCATCCACTCATCAGGAGTCCTCTTGAAGAGAGTCAATGAGGGACTCTGGCTAACCTGGAGTGGGAGTTTACTCAAGAGTGGGGGGAGCCTCTGGGTTATGGATCTGTCACTCCAGCATGTCCTATTTATTTCAGTCCTGAGGTTCAGGTCTCTTGAGCGCATAGCTTGATGGGATTCTGATTTTCCAAGGTGCAGCATGTCCATTGATTCCAGGTTGGACATGGCTTTATACATCTGGCACAGATCACCTCTGGGCAGGCAGTATGCCACTGAGTGGAGCTGCAGTTTCTTCAACCGGGAAGTGACTGGCATGTATTTGAGCCCTTTGATCCTCCCGGTGAGGTACTTTTGTGGTCTTTTCAGCTGCTGCAGGTGTCTGAAAAGGTACATCCCACAAGGGCATTGTACTAAATTATGGGCCTGATGAGGGATGAGTTAAGAGGCACAATGACCTCCACTGATGTACATGTGATTACCTTCATGATTAGGTGGGCTATATGAGGCACAATGACCTCCACTGATGTACATGTGATTACCTTCATGATTAGGTGGGCTATATGAGGCACAATGACCTCCACTGATGTACATGTGATTACCTTCATGATTAGGTGGGCTATATGAGGCACAATGACCTCCACTGATGTACATGTGATTACCTTCATGATTAGGTGGGCTATATGAGGCACAATGACCTCCACTGATGTACATGTGATTACCTTCATGATTAGGTGGGCTATATGAGGCACAATGACCTCCACTGATGTACATGTGATTACCTTCATGATTAGGTGGGCTATATGAGGCACAATGACCTCCACTGATGTACATGTGATTACCTTCATGATTAGGTGGGCTGTATGAGGCACAATGACCGCCACTGATGTAGGTGTGATTACCTTCATGATTAGGTGGGCTATATGAGGCACAATGACCTCCACTGATGTACATGTGATTACCTTCATGATTAGGTGGGCTATATGAGGCACAATGACCTCCACTGATGTACATGTGATTACCTTCATGATTAGGTGGGCTATATGAGGCACAATGACCTCCACTGATGAACATGTGATTACCTTCATGATTAGGTGGGCTATATGAGGCACAATGACCTCCACTGATGTAGGTGTGATTACCTTCATGATTAGGTGGGCTATATGAAATGTTTCTATGAACACTTCGTCCACATGGTTGTCGAATGTGAGATTGCTATCGACTTGGGTCCCCAGGTCCCTTATCACTTCTTCCATACTTAATGGGTTACCACATATGTAGTAATTTGTGGCCACTTAGTTTTTGACAAAGGGGAGGACTATACACTATTTTGTGTTTAGCTTGAGGACATGGCTCTGGCACCAGTTGTCTGTTTCTATGAGGCCCTTTTGTAGGATGCTTGTGTCAGCTGGAGGGTCGATTATGGCGTCCCGTTTGCAGTCATCTACAAACTTGTTCAAATGTCCTTCTGTGTTGGCCTGTATCTCTGAGAAATATATACCAAACAAGGGAGGTCCCAGGACTGAGCCTTGTGGGATGCCACTTGTAGCTGGTTTGTGGTCTGACATGGCTCCAGCATTTCAGACCAAGTGGGTTCTGTCCCTGAGCCAGTTTGCAACCCATCTACTGACATAGGGGTTTCTATTGAAGCTGGTGATCTTATCAATGATGACCAAGTGGGGTACTGTATGGAAGGCTTTTGCAAGGTCCAAGTAGGCTGTGTGGACCACCATCCCCTCGTCAATGGCCTTGGTGACTGTTTCAAATGACTCAACCAGGTTTAAGAGGCAGGATCTGCCCTTAACAAAGCCAAAATGCTAGGATCCAGTGTCTGTGTGTCCCCAATATGTTTATTTCTGAGGTTCATGATGATCCTTTCCATAGCTTTGCAGGCCAACCTAGTCAGGCTTCTGGGGCGATTGTTTGCAGTATCCGTTGAGGCACCACCTTTGTGGAGAGGGTTCACTGTTGCTGTACTCTGCTCTTTGGGTACATATCGTGTGTTAAGGCTGACATTTAACAGTGGTTTTATGTGTGTGTTCATTTCTGCTTGGGATTCATGTTGGACACAGCCCAGGACACCATCTGGTCCCATTGATGCTGTGTGTTTTGCTTTGGAGAGGCTGGCTGTTACCTGCGCATCTGCGATGTCAGGGGGGCCAGCACTCTGCTGGGATAGATATTTGCCCTTTTGGTGGGGAGGGGGGGGGGTTGCACTGAACCTGTCAGCTTGGATGTTGGCAATGTCTGTGGGTTTGTTGTATTGTTTGTCATTTTGGACTAATTCTGAACATACCTGGGGATTCCCACACAGGTTCCTACAATAAGTAAAGAATGCCTTGTGATTATCCCTGGTGTCCTGTACGATTTTTATCTCACAGATGGCCTTAGACAATTTTATGTGTGGACGTTGTTTTTCAATAATACTGGTCAGAGATGTCTTCCCTTTTGGTGATTTGGATCTATCATATAGTAGCTTCCTCCTTCTTTTGTATGGTTTGTTTATGGCTGGGGTCCTCCAAACAGGATGCCTGCCTTTGGAGGATTGGGTCTTGGTTTTATTTGGGATTGCATGATCCATGCATTTCTGATGGTGTTCATAGAATGTGTTTATAAAGGGTTATGAGGTCTGGGCCATATTTTACACAGACACAGGGGCTGTGACGGATTCCACCTCAGTTTTGAGGTGTGTGACATATGCTTTAGTGAACATTTTTCACTGTGGTTTTCTGGCCATGGGCTGGGGTGGGGATGTGAATATCCAGTGAGATTACTATCTGGTGTGATCATACCAGTGAGGGATACACTTCTGGTCCTGCCCAAAGAGTCCCCATGTTGGTGATGATCAGGTCCAGTATGTTTTGCCCTCTTGTGGGAGTGGTAGCAAGTTGTTCCATAGCATTTTGTTTTATAAATTCTGGGAACCTTTGGCCTAGGGTGTTGGAGCTAGGGTAATGCTTCCAGTGTATGTTTGGGTAGTTGAAGCCGCCCAATATAATGGTGTTTGGGGAGATCTTCATATATTCATGTGTTCTCCAGTCGGCCAAGTGTGGTTCCTGGGTTTAGGAGGGTGGTCTGTAGCAGGCTATGAACTGGAAGGCGGTTTTACCCACTGTTGGTTACACATGGGTAGTCTCTGATGCTTCATGCTGTGCCACCAACCTGGGGGTGTGAGTATCTTTGACAAATATTGATACTCACCCTCCTTTTGTAGTTTGTTCCATGTTTTGCAGCTGTAAAGCATGGTATGAGGTGTAGCTGTGAATGCTAGGGTGCTCTTGGGAGCCTTGAACCAGGTTTGAGTGTTTGGAGTGCGTGCATCTTGCAGTTTAGACTTGAACCAGGTTTGAGTGTTTGGAGTGCGTGCATCTTGCAGTTTAGACTTCTGGCATTGAGTAGCATTACTTATACTTTCTTATCCCTTGTGATACCTATGGAGGTGGGTTTGTGTTTGAAGCCTTACCTAGAAAAGGCACTATGGGGGGTGACAAGAACCTTTGGCAATATCCAATAGGCCACAGGTGATATGTGAAATCCATCCCTAGCAAAGCATCATGTCTTGTCGAGCATCTCATCCCAGGCTGATAGGCATTGAATCCCCTTTCAGTGACACCAATACTTAAGCCAATTGTTGTAATTGATCATCTTGTCTTCATATTGTGGCCTCATGTTTGGTGAGGATAGAATGCTACTGAAGGTCATCAAGTTTGCATATACAACATGGTGGTAAATGCTGTTTAGCACTACCTTACATTGCTTAACACATGGCAATCATGCCTCAGGTGTTGCTGCAGGGCTGCCTAAGTCGGATGCGCATACTGCACTCCCTATACATGTTTGGCAACAGGTAGTGTCAAGTTAGGCATCCCTTTTACTATATGTGTGAGTCAGAGAGAGGTATCATTTCCAGGATTCCTACTGAGCCAGTGTATGTGCTATGCGTTGCCTCTTTGCCAAGGCCAGGGCATACTGGGCATGCCTCCGTCTGCCTACTGGGGCAGGCTCAGGATGTTCCTCTTCCGAGTCACGCTCTGCCTGTGATGGCCTTGGCACTGGTGGGGGGCTGTTTGGCCCAGGCCTATGCTGGTCCTGTTGCAGCTTTTTTCGCAGGATCATATTATGTAGCATAGCACATACCATGACAATTTGGATACATGTAGTTGGTGAGTATTGCAAGGCTCCACCAGATGTGTCCAGGCACCGGAACCGTGACTTGAGCAACCCAAACACACGCTCGATTACATTTCGTGTTTGTGCGTGTGCCTCATTATGGCGTTCTTGTTCAGGTGTGTGTGCATTTCTGATGGGTGCCATCAGCCATGCCTCCAGTGCATAGCCAGCATCCCCCACTAAGTGACCATGTGGGATGTCCCCATTGGCAAATGTCTGGTACAGCTGCGTCAGATGCCAGATATGGGAATCATGGCAGCTTCCAGGGCAGCCAGCACACACATTCATTATTATGCCCTGGGCATCACACACGACCTGACAGTTGATGGAGGGGAAGCCCTTGCTGTTAATGTAGGCCCTACCCCGCTCACTGGCTGGTGCTTTGATGTGTATATGCATGCAGTCTATTGCACCCACTACCTCAGGGTATTCTGCTATTTGCTGGAAGAGACGCATATTGCTGGCCAATACCTCACGGGAATTGGGGAAATATACATGATCACCGACATGTGCTGACATGGCATCCAGGATCTGGTGCAGTACCCTGGATGCTTATGCCTGTGATATCCCCATCATATCACCAGTTGGTCACTGAAAGGTACTTGTTGCTAGTATTCTTAGGCCAACACATACCTTGGTTTCCACTGGGATGGGTTCCCCTCTGTTGGTTCTGTGTGTGAGGCGTGGCCTGCACAGCTCCACAATTTGCTGCAGGAGGTCTCTGTCCACTCTATAGCGCTCCACTATCTCCAGCTCATGTAATCCCTGGTAGGTGACCCTGGGCCTGTACACTCTTCTCTGTCTCCTCACTGTGGGTTGTCCGGCAGCATTTGCATTGTCACCACCCTCAGCATGTTGCATATGTCGTCTTATAACAGCAATGGCAGCCCCTAGCATTTTTGTCTGAGTGAAGCTTTTTCAGTTTTCACTTCTAGTAGCATACTCCAGTGTTTCAGTGTCTCTTGTGAGAAACAAACTGCACTGTTGTTTGCAGAGTTTTAAGTGCTGGGCTGGGCTAGGCTAGTGCTCTGCCTGTGTTATTGCCTGATTTGGATTGTTTTCACCTGCTACCTCTACTAGTATCACCTGGTAGCTTCCTGCTATTTGTTGTGCTTCCTTTTTCCTTTCTGTTTCCTCAGGGGGAGCGACGGGCATACAAGCGCAAACACGCTCACAGCAGCTCACACGCGCGCACACATGCTTAGACAGACTAAAACTTGCTTATTCAGGGTAAAACGTGCACGCACCAGCGCAAACGCGCTTACAGGTCTTTAAACAGCCTTATACATACTTACTCCGGCTGACACGCGCGCACTCTGTTTTACTCAAGTTTACAGGCACGCACACGCGCACATACCCGCTCAGCAAGAAACTTTGGTGTTATCCACAGTATACACCTTCCATTTCTTGGCTTTCCCTAGCCTACCTGTTGACACACCTCTTTCCATGATGTCTAACTGACACCTAACAGATGCCACTGTCCTCCAATGAGCTGCACTCCTTTCATACATACCCCCCTTGTGATGTCACTGTCCTCCAATGAGCTGCACTACTTTCATACATACCCCCCTTGTGATGTCACTGTCCTCCAATGAGCTGCACTACTTTCATACATACCCCCCTTGTGATGTCACCTGTCTCCTACTGTGTTCCTCCCCATATCCAACTCCTACACTCCACTGACTGTGCTCATTTGCTATGTAAAAGTGTGATTCACTATCCTAACACTCATTTACATAGGATTGCCTACTAATGCTTGGTTACATGCCTTACACTGGGCTTCTCCCGTTAGCAACCCCTACTCGGTGGCCATGTTGTCTTCAGCCTCCTATTCCCTTACATTGAAATTTGACAATTTTCATAAATTCCATGTTTGTGGCTTTTATTGCCTTATTTTATGATTTTTATAGTGCACCTCGTTTGCGTGGCACTGCGCTACGCTTAAACATCGGAAATCGTCGAAAAACAATTTTTATTTTAATTTTGCATCAGGGAAACTTTCCAATGGCCATATATTTGGCCATTGGCATGCTTCCTCAACCATATGAAACCTTTATTTGGAGCTGACAAGGCTCCATTGTGCTATTTGCAGAACGGTACTCAGTTGTCAACTGAGTACATTTCTGCAGCTAACACTTCTCCTACTCGGACAGGTTTCTGCTTCCTGGATCGCAAATTTACCTCATTTGCATGCCTTTCGGCTGCAAGTGAGGTAATTTGTATATCACAGCCCTCTCCGTGTAGGAGACGTGTTAGGAGCTCTCTTACATGCCCCTACAGGCTGTTCGTGGATCGCTCGTCGGACATGATGGCTGCATCGAGTCTTACTCTACTCATAGACTCCGTGCAAGCCATCGTGAATCCGGCCCATAGACTTTCAAATTGAATGTCAATTATTAAATATGTTTCTAAGGAGACAATATCCAGAAAAGTTGCTGACGGAACTTCTTGATGAGGTGATAAGCAAAAGAGAGAGCTGATATTTTTACCTATACTAAGAAGAAATAGAGAAACTGGTATGACAATTAGTCAGTCAACCTGCAGAACCCATAGAAAAAAGTGATATATATGGGATATGCTTTATAACTACGTATAGTAATGAAGCAGGACTTATAGCTAGGATATTAAAAAAGAACTGGGCAACCCTTTTAGAAAATGCAGAAATATTTTGGGTTTATAACCTAAAATAACTTGTAGAAAAGGCTTAAATCTAAAAAAAAAACATTTTGGAGAAAGAAAACAGTATACAACCAAGAATGGTAAGGATGTATAAATGTGAAGCATGGCCTTATTGTAGGTTTATGGATACGGGTTATAACTTTAGTATAGGAAATCAACGGTTCAAAGCAAAAGGGAAATACAATTGTATTTCAAAAAATGTGGTATACTGTGGGAAATGCAATGACTGTGAAGCTTTCTATATACGGAAAACAAAGAGGAAATTTAAAGCAAGGGTGTATGAACATCTATGCACTATAAGGAAACGGAAAGATAATAATGCATTGGCAAAACATGCACAAGAAAATTGGGGACAACACTTTTAAGTTCAGGGTTATTGAACAAGTAAAACTGAAAAAAGGGAAAATGTCAGTCTTCTATTGGAGAAATGGGAATTGCCGTGGCGACTATGTTTGAATGCCTATGTTTTCCCAGGTCTAAATGACCAGTGCCATAGTTTGTTAAAATTAAAAAGTTTAAGTTAAACAATATTTTAATATGTCCAAATGTAAATGAAAATAATCAACGGCGTGAGCAAAACAATGAAGGAGACCAAAAGTACCATTAACAGCTATTCAGCTAATAAAGGCAAAACTCGTAACAGTTCGTTGCATCAAATCCTTTAGATAGAACAAGATAACATAATCCACATAGGTAAAAAGCAAGTAGAATTTTTATTGGTGCACCTCAGGTTAGCGCTTTCAGCATAAGCTTCATCAGACCTGAGTTGTGGTGTCATATATCCTGTTTAAATACTTTATAAGGCGGGAAAACATATTTAATTACATTTAATTAAGCTTAATTAATTAATCTGTTTGTATCCACTCAAATTACACTAACATTTCATTCAATTGTATTCAAAACTGTTCAACTAAATTTCATAAAAACATCTATATTGCACAATTTATCATAACTTGCAAAACACTTTAAAACATTAACTTAAAAACTATACATGCATGCATCTTTTAATGCATAAACATATGTGATATATTTCTAAAATAGTAAATATTAAATATTCTAGCATGATAAAACATCTCTTACATATATATAGATATATATTTATGTCCATTTGAGAAATGTATCTTAATATTTCATTAGTTTCTAATCTTAATCTTTCTCATTTTAAGAAGGGTTTTATTGGTACTTTTCCATTTAAACCTGGGGCTCTATCAGCTCTCAGCTTTATAATCCATGTTGTTTCTTTGAATTCAGTAAATGCTTATATCTCCCCTCTGACATTAATACTTATCCTCTCAAATCCTAAATCTAAAGAATGATCTGGTCCACTATCATGACATGCTTGGCCACATTAATAATAGTCCTTTTCGATATGGTATCCCGCATCCTATCCCTAAGGCTTCTGTTGGTTTTGCCAATATAGAACGCGGGCACGTTATACACTGGGCCAAATAAACCACATATTGGGACATACAATTCCTGTAGTACGCTCTAAAGCTACCTAAACCTGTTGGGTGAATAAAATTTCTTCTGTGTCTATAAACAGAAGTTGCATGAGTTACATGGTAAAGTGATGTTAGGCCCTTCAAATTTCTCAGGTCATTCTCATATCTGTTACAACAGTCTTTTAAGGTTCTTTTATTCTTGTATATGAACCTTGGATTATCTCCAATAAGTGGCTTGATTTTGGGATCTAGCAAGATATGCCAGTGTGTTCTAATAACATCTTTAATGCTTCACATCAGATGTATAATAGATTGGATAACCTAGTGCTTTTCTATTGTCTGTGATATTTTGTGTTTCTAAATACTCAGTATGATATGAAAGGGTTGAAAATAAGGAATTGCTTCATTTCTAAGTTGGTAAGAATCTATCATACCACCATCTAATTCTAAATCCTTGTAACCACGTGCTTTAAACCTCTGTCTCAGGTCAAATAATCCTCATCATATTCTATATCACTAGTATACCTAGACAACCTCATTGTTTGTCCACGAATTATATTTGGTATACATACCCTGGATGCATACTTTCGATGGAGTAACATATTCTTATGACATGGCTTTCTATAGGCCCGTATTGATTATCCCATTTTCTAATTTTCAACAAATATATCCAAAATGGCATTTTACTGTAGATGTTTCAACTGTAAATTTCAAAAATTGGTAGGCAATTCATATTTCAACAAACTCAACCAACTCTTGGGAGGTACCAGTCCATAAGAAAATAAATCGTCTACAAACGCTATAGAACGAAACTAATCCCTTGAACTGGTTCATTTTAAACATATAGCCCATTCAGCCATAACCAGGTGCGTAGCTGGCATGATGATGCCCCATACGCCATCCTTCTGTAAGAAAATTTTCTTATTAAAACAGAATACATTAGATTCTAGAACTACTTCCAGGAAGCTTGTTATGAGCTCAATATTAGCCTCTGAGAAATTGGAAGTCCTTTTCAGATAACTGTTAACCATATCTATACCAATGGCATTAGGTATGACAGTAAATAGAGACTGGACGTCCATTGTGACAAAAGTATACTCTTCATGTTCCACTTTAGTACCAAGATACCTATAAAGATTCAATAGGAACTGCTTGGTATCTTTTTAAGATATAAATGTTATCATTTACTACTGGTCTAAGTCTATATTCAATATATATCGAAAATGGTTCAGTGCTCCACCCCCTACCTGCAACAATAGGTCTAAAAGGGGGGTTTACCCTATCCTTATGGATTTTGGGCAATCCTTGTATTGCAGGTATGAGTGGAGACTGAACCATTTTCGATATATATTGAATATAGACTTAGACCAGTAGTAAATGATAACATTTATATCTTAAAAGATACCAAGCAGTTCCTATTGGATCTTTATAGGTATCTTGGTACTAAAGTGGAACATGAAGAGTATTCTTTCGTCACAATGGACGTCCAGTCTCTATTTACTGTCATACCTAATGCCATTGGTATAGATATGGTTAACAGTTATCTGAAAAGGACTTCCAATTTCTCAGAGGCTAATATTGAGCTCATAACAAGCTTCCTGGAAGTAGTTCTAGAATCTAATGTATTCTGTTTTAATAAGAAAATTTTCTTACAGAAGGATGGCGTAGCTATGGGCACATCATGTGCCAATAGCTACGCCAACCTGGTTATGGCTGAATGGGAGTATATGTACATGTTTAAAATGAACCAGTTCAAGGGATTAGTTTCGTTCTATAGGCGTTTTGTAGACGATTTATTTTTCTTATGGACTGGTACCTCCCAAGAGTTGGTTGAGTTTGTTGGAAATATGAATTCGTCTACCAATTTTTTGAAATTTACAGTTGAAACATCTACAGTAAAAATGCCATTTTTGGATATATTTGTTGAAAAATTAGAAAATGGGATAATCAATACGGGCCTATATAGAAAGCCATGTCATAAGAATATGTTACTCCATCGAGAAAGTATGCATCCAGGGTATGTATACCGAAATATAATTCGTGGACAAACAATGAGGTTGTCTAGGTATACCCCTAGTGATATAGAATATGATGAGGGATTATTTGACCTGAGACAGAGGTTTAAAGCACGTGGTTACAAGGATTTAGAATTAGATGGTGGTATGATAGATTCTTACCAACTTAGAAATGAAGCAGCAATTCCTTATTTTTCAACCCTTTCACATCATACTTCTGAGTATTTAGAAACACAAAATATCACAGACAATAGAAAAGCACTAGGTTATCCAATCTATTATACATCTGATGTAGGAAGCATTAAAGATGTTATTAGAACACACTGGCATATCTTGCTGGTAGATCCCAAAATCAAGCCACTTATTGGAGATAATCCAAGGTTCATATACAAGAATAAAAAGAACCTTAAAAGACTGTTATGTAACAGATATGAGAATGACCCTGAGAAATTTGAAGGGCCTAACATCACTTTACCATGTAACTCATGCAACTTCTGTACGTTTATAGACACAGAAGAAATTTTTATTCACCCAACAGGTTTAGGTAGCTTTAGAGCGTCTACTACAGGGAATTGTATGTCCCAAAATGTGGTTTATTTGGCCCAGTGTATAACGTGCCCCGCATTCTATATTGGCAAAACCAACAGAAGCCTTAGGGATAGGATGCGGGAGCACGTATACCATATCAGAAAAGGGACTATTATTAATGCCTTGGCCAAGCATGTCATAGATAGTGGACCAGATCATTCTTTTAGATTTAGGATTTTGGAGAGGATAAGTATTAATGTCAGAGGGGGAGATATAAGCACATTTACTGAATCCAAAGAAACAACATGGATTATAAAGCTGAGAGCTGATAGAGCCCCAGGTTTAAATGGAAAAGTACCAATAAAACCCTTCTTAAAAATGAGAAAGATTAAGATTAGAAACTAATGAAATATTAAGATACATTTCCTCAAATGGACATAAATATATATCTATATATATGTAAGAGATGTTTTATCATGCTAGGAATATTTAATATTTACTATTTTAGAAATACGTATCACATATGTTTATGCATTAAAAGATGCATGCATGTATAGTTTTTAAGTTAATGTTTTAAAGTGTTTTGCAAGTTATGATAAATTGTGCAATATAGATGTTTTTATGAAATTTAGTTGAACAGTTTTGAATACAATTGAATGAAATGTTAGTGTAATTTGAGTGGATACAAACAGATTAATTAATTAAGCTTAATTAAATGTAATTAAATATGTTTTCCCGCCTTATAAAGTATTTAAACAGGATATATGACACCACAACTCAGGTCTGATGAAGCTTATGCCGAAAGCGCTAACCTGAGGTGCACCAATAAAAATTCTACTTGCTTTTTACCTATGTGGATTATGTTATCTTGTTCTATCTAAAGGATTTGATGCAACGAACTGTTACGAGTTTTGCCTTTATTAGCTGAATAGCTGTTAATGGTACTTTTGGTCTCCTTCATTGTTTTGCTCACGCCGTTGATTATTTTCATTTACATTTGGACATTTTATTTGCTTACAACTGCGAGGGCATTAACTCCGTGTGGACTTTCATATACTGTAATATTTTAATATGGGTGAAAAGAATTTAGGTACAGTTTTTAGTTTAGGACCAGACAATATTATTATTATTGTTGTTTTAAATATGAAGATTTTAACATAAGTGTTTTAAATATGTGGAATTAATTATGTAAATTAATGTCATGTGACATCTTGGGGGTTATAAAAGGGAAGTAACAGTTTTTTTTAAATTTGTCTTAAGAAGTTCATGTTAAACAAAATGGACGAAAGCGCTCACCATACAACTGTGATTTGTCTATTATTTCCACAGTAGCTGAGTTTTGTATTTGGACAATTAGTTTGTGGACTTGCAAACTGGATATTTTTTTTCAGGAACCAGACTTCTTTTGGTCCTGCTGTGCCCTGGCATAACGTTCCTTGAGGCCACCTAAGAGTTGTTTCTAGCTAGGGACTCTAACCCATTTCTGAGGCGGAATGAAAGAGAGAACATTACTTTCCATCCCAGCCATCCCTCTCCTTGTGGCTCTTGAAAGACCTCAGGAATGGTAGGGAACCTCTGTTCCTGGTTTGAGCCTCTTTTTTTTTTTTTTTTTTTTTTTTGTGTTAATTACTTGTTTTCTTACTATGGGAATTGTTTTGCGGTTAGCACAGTTTATCAGAGAAGGCTGAGTAAAGGGTTGAGCATTATGGGAAGAGCTCAAGATTTGGAGCCTAGTCTGTAGAAATGTGGCTGAGTCAGATCCGTACCCCATTCATGATGATGGATAAAAGAAGACAACACAGATACCAAGTTATGGTAAGTACAAAACTTAGTTTTTGTTGTTTTATTGTCTTCCTCAGATGAATGTGCACGTTTTACCCAACTGCTTCACTGAGCACATCCATTGCAAAATGTGCTACTCTGATAAATGAGCTTTCTAAACTACAGTAATAGGTTTCACTGTTGGGGCTTTACAATTTTGTTCTAAGTGTAGGGCAATATGATCCAGTCTTACTTCAAGAAGTCCATCCACTGTAGTTGATCCATACGCTGGAACACATTAGTAGACATTGGTGTCTAACATCACATTTTCAGCAGTCTTATTCATCTCTACCTCAAATCTCTGCCTGTGAATTGAGCAGGACATTCATTCTTCCCAAGTGTTTTTCGGTCACAGAACAGGATTTAGTCTAATGGTCACTATTTTCCTACAGCAGCCATGCTTTCTTTTTCTCCTGAAGCTATTAAAGGATTACTGTATGTTTCCTCTTGTACTCCCTCTCATATAAGAGTCCTTGCCATCATCAGATACAGTTACAAGACATTTGCATCCGGTGCCTGTTTTGCTTTGGCTCCTGACTGAATATCATTTTGTGTCCCTCAAGTAAATATTTAACCTGGCTATTTCAAATAGTGGTCAGTTGATGAATTCATGTAAGCTAGAATTGAAGCTTGTGCCAGTATAAATGTAAGATGCGTTCTTACACACTTTCACCTTCACAAGATGAAAGCAAAATGGGAATTAGGGCAACAATAAGGCTCCTGAGAAGGAGCAAACGGACAAGTTTTCTTGCAGGGTGAAACAAAACTGCACAAGAAATCATCAGCCACAGGTAATGTGAGTATTCCCCATAATATGTTTTCTTCCAGCAAGATAAACATCTGATTCAGTGTTTCACCAGAAACACAGCAGGTACAAGTCTAAAATTCCTTGACCTGAATTGCCATGGTCCTGGAGGGGCCATGTTTGTTCTGACCTTCAGGGTGGGGAAGCAGTCTCTAAATATTTGGGTAATTTCCTCCAAGTATAGATCACTGCCTTACAGCTGTCACCTAAATAGGGGCTGTTACCTTTGTCAGACCTATCAGTTGTGGCACCTGTACTAATCATCAGTAAAGATCACGCTTAACTTATTTTTATTTTTACTTATGTATTTGTTAACAGGGTTAGTGAATTAGTCTGAGAGTCCTTTTCGGCTATGACTTGGCCCAAAGGACAGTTGGACAGCTAAATTAATATCACGGGACATGAAAGGTAGTTTGTGCAGCAGCTGAAACAAGATAGTTTTCATATATTTATGCATTCAGTATAAGATGCAAGTAGTATGATTAAATGATCAGGTTGTGTACAGTTTGCAGTTTGATCTGGCAACATTGCACTGTTAAAATAGTAGTGTTGACATTTTGGATTCGCAAACTAGATGTTGAGTTAAATAAAATGTGTATACACAGACAGCACAAAAGCAAGTGTTTTTTTAAGAGGGAAATACTAAGCTGGCCTCAGGTGGGATGGAGGAGTTAGTAAGACAAATTGAAGGTGGTTTGGAAGTACATATTGATGTAGGGGATGATTTAAAAGTAAAATAGCACATTAAATCTGCTGTCATTTAAATGTACAAAAATGCAGTATTCTCTTTGTGTTAAGTCAAGAAATGCAGCCATATTAAAACAGGCTTCACAGTAGCATAGAGTTCCAATAAATGCACTTTCAATCAGTGAAAACAACCTTCAGTCAAGACTACTGATACGAACAGAATCTGCTGTACATTTGAGTATAAACGCTTCTGGTTTGTATGCTACAAGGATTGGGAATCAAGGCTAAAGAGGCGTGTAGAGCAGGGTTTTAGTAGTATTCAATACTTCAGATACAGTTAAAGTTTGTTTTGGACTGATATGCAGAAAGTCATAGCAGTACAGACACTGTTACGAGTGCAGAAGTCAGTTCACATATTCAGCATTCTAGAATATTAATTATATTGTTCAGAAGGAAAAGGGCTGTTTCAGTTTATGAATCCATATGCAGAGGACTGTTTATCAGCACTGTTATTGGAAACGGTCCGTAGATATTGTTGGTATTTTACCTTCACTGTTCATAATAAAAGCATACTTAACTGAACTACCGCATATTCAAACTTTATTCTGAAAGGTACAAGAAGATTTGGCCCGTAAATGAGAGATTGGTACTGTTCAGCACAGTTCTGGGTAATTAGATAAATGCATTAATTTCTGTTTCATTCTAGTTTCTTCCAGTTGTTTCCGGCTCTTTCCAGTATTATACAGTCTTATCAGTTCTTTCTTAGTGCAAATATGAACAAGTAACAATATGGAATTTGGATAATGGGGTGAATGTACATTAGAAGTAAATTCGCTTATCACCATACTTACATGTGGCAGTATTTCTTTCTCTCTGTATCTCTCTGTCTTGCTTTTGTTGACTATGAAAGTTTGACTGGGTGGCGAGCTTGCTTTTATATCATACCTCCTAAGTTCTGCAGGATAGCAGCATAGATAACTGCATCAGTCTATTTTCTAGAAGATAACAAACATCCTTGCAATACCTTATTGTGATCTCTGTTGGATATTTTTTTTATTTAAATTACTTTTTTGCAATCACTGTTTCATCTTTGTACTGCAACAGTACGTTGCTGTGATTGCATCCGTTCCTTTTTTAATCCAGAGAAACTAGTGGGCTTAAAACATTGTTGATGAGCTCAGTCATGGACAAACTGCTGATGGGGTCATTGGAAAAGTAATTAATTTTGGTATTATTGAAGTGATTGTGCATATATGGACAAAGTACTGAAGGGATTGTACTGGGGGTGTTTAATTCTGGTGCTTCTGCATACATGAACATAGTATTGAAGGGGTTGCTGGGGGGAATGTTTCATTTTGATGTCAGTGAGGTGGTTCTGCATACATGGGCAATTCACTGAAGGGATTGCTGGGGGAATTATTCATTTTGATGTCATTTAAGTACTTGTCCATACATGGACATACTACTAAAGGGGTCATTGGTACAAATGTTTTATTTCTGTGCTTGTGCATACATGGCCAGTGTCATAAGTAATCGCTGGCAGAAATGATTCATTTTGTTGTCATTGAAGTGATTGTTCATACATGGATGAATGAATGAAGGAGACCTTGGAGGAAATGTTTAATTTTGGTGTCATTTAACTGCTTAACTACTGAAGGGGTCATTGGGGGAAATGTTTCATGGACGTACTACTGAAGGGATTGCTGGAAGAAATGTTTCATTTTGGTGCCATTTAAGTGCTTGTGCATACATGCACAAACTACTGAAGAGGTTGTTGGAGGAAATGTTTCATTTTGGTGCTTGTGCATACATGGATATACTACTGAAGGGATCAGTGGGGGAAAATATTCATTTTTTGTCATTAAAGTGCTTGTGCATATACGGCCATGGTTCTGAAAGTGTCATTTTGGAAAATGTTTCATTTAAGTGCTTGTGCAGACATGATTAAATTACTGAAGGGATCGATGAGGAAATTATGTCATTTTCTGCTTGTGCCTACATGTTTAAGCTATTTAAGGAACTGATGGGGAAGTAATTGATGGTCACATCTGTGTATGTGGGGGGGGGGTTAAAATACTTTGTCAAATTGTTGCTATTTTTTATTACATTCTGATATCTGAGGCTTATGCTGTCAATAAAGATGGCCTTAATTACTGGATACAGGAGCTGCCTGTGGATAAATGTGACTGATACTGTTGTCATTTGTCCATAAGCATTTATTATTCTGGCTTTGCTGAAGTAGTGTGCATATTTTTTTCACTTTCTGTTACAGTCAAGCATCAGCATTGCACTCAATAAGCAGCTGTCTGTGGTGGTCTGGGCAGGATGTATGTGACAGTAAATGATCATTGGCAGAGTGTTCCACTGAGCTGTATTGCCATGTAACAGAACTTGGTTCTCCTGTTGAGTTTTTGTCTGTTTTGTCCCTTCTATGTGCAGTCCTTTTCTCTTTGTTGATTTTATCCAAGTGCTTTGGTTTCTTCTCCCAGACAATCGGCACTATAATATGTAACTTAAAACATTTTATCTTTTCTTTTCGTTCCCAGTCTAATACCAGAGTAGCACACAGAAGACAGGCCGAGGAAGGCAGTGCCACTCCCAGAAAGACTTTTCTTACTCATGATTTTTTTTCTGAGGCCGTCATCATTAAGTCAAAAGATAGTTAAAAAAAAAAAAAAACACAAAACAATCTAGCTGCACCTTAGTGCATGTACAACTCTAGTGACTTATGGGGTCCTAGCAGACACCAATCTTAATTAATTTACTTCCTCTAGACTTGAATTACAGTGGAGTATTGGCTAGTTACAGAGTGTTCAAAACATTGGGGGGGGGGCATGGGAAGGACATATAGCTTGGAAGGGTATGGTATGGAGCTCTGCCTCTGGTAATCTGGATGTAGAGAAGCTTAAGCACATCATACCATTTGACCAGCCTTGATGTATGTTTTGTGTTTGATGTAAATCAAGACACCTCCACCTTTAGTCACTGTTTGTGGAGTAGCAGGTTGAATGTGTGGAAGCCATTGTAGCCATGCACTGTCAGTGTACTCTCTGCAGCTTTAAACCATCTCTCAGTGACTACACAAGCATCGTCCAGGGTGAGCAGAGTTGGAGAGAGTGGAGTTTCTGGTTTTGACTCTTGGCATTGATCAGTAACATCTTTAGATTTTGTGGGGTTGACTTTGCTGTGTCGCAAGGTTTGCCAGGTTGGCATTGCTTCAAAAAGGTGCTATGGAGAAGACAGTGTTTTAAACCCAAAACCAAAATGCAAGGCCCTAAAAGACCACCGTCAGCTCCAAAAAACCACTTTATTGAATAACACAGAAGGTAAACACACACCAAAAGGAAACGCCAACAAAGTTCCTTGCGTTTTCATTAGTTGACGTCATCAGAATGTTCTGCAACTGCTGCTTGAATGCATTCTTTTCTCCGCTAACACAGCCCTGCTATGGAGCATAGAATGAGATTACTAATACTGCCATATCCTTACACTGTAGTCTGATTTGTCATGTTTCTGTCACTAATTCTGATGACATCCCTTACTGTCTTTGGAAGCCTCTCCCTCGTTACATTTCCCACAGCATGGTAGCGTTGTCGCCTCACAGTTAGACGTTGCCCGTTCGATTCTCAGTTAGAGCGTCTTCTGTTTGGCGACATGCGTGAAGGGGCATTCCTTCATTGAAGGTTGTGCGTTAGGCCCGGCAAGCCAGCATGTAAAATTCTACTGCCAATCATTAGTGGACCGGAGTTCCGCTGTGGCGACCCCTAACCGGGAAAAGCCGAAAAGACACACACACACACACTCTCCCTGAGTAGTAGATTCTGGATAATAAACCAAGTGGCTTTGTTTAACTATCCTTCCATCCTGTTTTCTAGACACTGAGGATGTCCAGCCACCTCCTTGCAATCATGTCATTCACTTTCAAGATGAATCCTATCAGTGAATCTGTATCAAGTCTAGCAATCCTTAGTTCACGTTTGGCAGGATAATTGGCTTTATTTCCAGCTTTCACTCAACAGAGCCATCGCAGGTAACCCAAGTTGGGTAACTGGACATCGGTCTTTCATTTGCTTAATGACTCAGGGTTGCTGGGATTTTGTGGTGGGCACACACACAGGCCATTTGGGCATATAGACCCCTCCCAATATTAACACTGATCCATGGCATATGTCAGAGTAGTCCAGGTCCTCATCACTCTTATCAGTGGCAAATACCCATGCCCTTTTTGGCAACATTAGTTAATGTGACAAAATCATGTAGAGACAATTTTTATATCGAGTGGCTAGCCCTGTCGTGGCCTGCAGTCCTTCATCCATGTCCTGCTGTCCTAAGGATGCTGCACACCACAGTCAATACCCAAAGTGGTTGGGCTGTGCAACTCTTCACCCTATAGAGCACCATCCAGGGTCTTGCTGCTGCTCACAAATCCATTTATGGGCTGAGTTTGATGTTGAAGCACCCAGAAAGTTTTTGGGAGGTAGGATGAACCCTACAGAGACAATTTACATACATATATGTAGTAGTTACATTTCTATTTAATTTATACATTCTAAGAGTTTATAGAGGTAGAAGTTACTAAGAGTGAGGCCACATGCAGCTTAGTGGATTGTACAGGCAGCAGTTAGGTATAAAAATGATTTTGCCATTTGAGTGAGAGTTTGAGAGTATTCTGTTTAAGAAGAGTATTGGAGAGTATTGTATGGTGAGCAGAAAGTTTTAACCAGGTGATGAGCATGTGCAGGACCAGGACTGGTTAAGATTGTTTAAACAGTGGTTTAAATTTATTGACTTTATCAGAGAGTTTTATTTGTGTGAGGATACTATTCCAGAGTTTAGCAACATATAGGGAGTGGAGTGAATCTCCTGCAACGTTATTTGACTTGTCTGTGAGTAGCAAGAATTTGTTACTAGAACGGAGACCCCTTGCTGGACAGCAGGGTTGTAATATGTTTTGTAGTTCAGGGCATTTTTTCTGGACGATGAATGAGTTTGTGTGCTGTAGTTGTTGTGAATATGTTAAGTACTTGTGCAATTCAAGCCAGTTCAATGACAGTGGTGGGTCCTATGAGTGAGATTGGTGGCAAATTTAGCTATTTTATTGTAGCAGGAGGTGAGTTTCTTTCTTTGAGTATTGTTTAAGTTTGTTAGGATAGGAGCAGCGTATAAGAGACAAGGCAATAAAAGGGTGGTGGCTAGTGTTTTTCTTGCAGTATCTATAAGGAATCCATTGACCATATAATGGGAGCCTAGTTTCTAGTGTGTAGATTTAATGCTGTACAGTATATCCTGGTCATATTTAAGACTGTAATCTATTATAACACCTAGAAGTTTACTGTGAGTTACAGTTTCAGTGACTGTATTATATGCTGACTTTATTCTTAAAAGATTGCTTTTGATTTTGGCAACTTTTTGAAAAAGAAAAATAAACTTTTTTGACAAAGGGAAACATGCAAACTCCATATAGACAGTGGCCAGAAGTCAGGACTGAACGTTGTACTTTTGTGTAGGAGGCCAAGACCTTAACCATTTTCCCAACTGAGTAAAACTTGTAACAACTGTATCTTCTGTAACTGTGGTTCTCCTTGGACCAAGCATACTGGCTCCACTGTCTGTGTCCATTTGGTTAATTCATTCCATGAGGCAAGAAGTGAGCATTCCTGGGCTAGGAGAGAGCCCTATGGGCCATGGGAAACTAAGTTGTCCCATTTTTTTCAATGTGGTAAGAGTCAGATGGTAGGGATTTATTGTTTTCTAATGTGTGAGTTACCCTGGTACTGCTTTCCCATAGGTGATCACTGATCGTATGCATGTTTAATAGAGACACCCACAGACACAGACACACACACACCACTTGGCATGTTCCACAGGTGTATTACCGAGTATTCCTACTAGGTGTTACCCCAAGTAACAAGCCAGAGCCTCCCTCCCAACCAGGAGGGGTGACTGACAAAGGCTTCTCACTACTGTCGTCCTTGATCCATCGTCCCCAGCACCTGAGCCGCTAAATGACCACAGGTCACCCTGGCACAATCAGGGCTTTGGCTGAAAAGCATTTTTATGAGATGGTTAAAACTATGCCTTTACCTGACCTGAAACTGTTAAATCTATTAGGACTAAGGAATGTTTCAGTTTTCAACGGAACACGTGACAAAAACAGTTTAAAGGCACAAAACAATCTGTCATATTTGTAGGGACTGAGTGAACCATTTCACCAGCCTTAGATAGCTAATTTGATGCTTTCGTCCCAACAATCCAGGGACTCTAAGGAAGCCCCTGGATTGTCCTGATGAAAGCAACAAGTTATTAAAAGTTTTTGACACTTCTTCCAGTGGTCTGGTGTTAATTTTAGTCTTTTGTGTCCATTTGTTTTCTTGTTTTTTGGTTACTGACTGTCATCCTGGTGTGTGTCTTCCTTTAATGAAATATTCCTTGAGAGGGTTCGGGCCTTAAATATCTAGGTATTTGGCTTGGTCTGGTTCTTTGATTCAGGGTCTACTTTGAAATTACACCAGGCACCACTGCCAGCTTGGAGAATTCTGAAGTTATAGGCAGGTTCTTATGCCTCGAGGCCAGAAAAACCATTTGAAGGTTTCTTTTTTTATGGAATTGGAATATCGTCTTTCCCTTCTAAGTGCTGTCTCCACTGAAGAACAGCATAGGATGTAGTCTGTACATACAGAAGAAGTGCTGCATTTATTCTCTTTGCTCCATGAAGGGAACCTAGATGTTCTGTTAGGATGGCTGATGGACTGCCTACCCATTGAGATGTGGGCAGATTATTACTCATGTTTTATTAGAGACTGATCACTCGTGATGTGTGCCCACCACTTAGTCACAGGGCTGATCTTATGTGACTTTGCTCTGCTTAAATCCCTTACAGCTGGCAGATGGCATGGATGATTAGGCAGTACATTAGAAAGGCACTTCCTCTGTACAGGGTTTGATTCCCACAGGCTTCATTTGCCTGTTGTGTGACCTTGAGCAAGTCACTTAACGTGGCAGTGCTTTGGAGCGATAGAAATTTGGGCTAAGCTTATTAATTCTCCTGGACTGCAGGCCTAGTAACTACCTATGAACCTGTCTTGAATGCATTTCCTGCAGAATCCTGAGCTGCTGTATATGTTTACTGATTTTTTTGGAGGGGGGGGGGGGCATATAATTTGCTAACAGATCCTTCTTCAGAATATGATTCATCAATCACGTATCCCAGTTCTATTAACAGAAGATGAGTTGTAAGCAATATTTTAGAACTTAACTGATGAGGAATTTTTCCTTACTCCTAAGGTTGCGTAATGCCACTGTTAATATATTTAGGGAAGCTGGGGTGGTGGTGTGCAGAAACTGTGTCCTGCAAATGCTGTTTTTGTTTTATTGTTAAAGTTGATCTTGTCCTCTGATTTTTGTTTTCTTAGCAATGCAGTGTATCTCAGCATGATTACTTTGAATCCAGTTCTTTCACCATCAAACTGTACACACTTCAGTTGGAGAGGACAAGAAAAAAAGTTAGAAGTGTAATCCACATGAATGGTTGAAGGGGGTGGTGTATCATGTGACTAATGAGGTTACTGCGGAGAGAGGGCCTGTGGGGAGGAAAGAATAGGAAGGAGTGAAAGCTCAGAGTGGGAGAATAATGACTGGGCAGAAAGAAGGCACTGGTTAGAAGAGGGTAAGATGTAGTATTGGGAAAAAAATTAATGCAGAACCTACATCAGGAGAGGAGAGAGGTGCTGGGGCATGAAAAAGGGATCCCAAATGTAAGGTGGTATCAGAAGGTTGCAGGAGTCCCATACTGAGGGACAGCATGGGAGGACTGAACCATGTAGTGAATCATAGGAGTTACGGACAAGTTATTTGCTTAGAAATCAAAACCAGTGTAGGAATGGGTGGGTGAGGGTGATAAAGGATGAAGAAGAAGATAGATGTATAAAGAGTTAAGAGATAAGAAAGCTACTTTTTGCTATTGTAGCAAGTTGTATATGAGGCAGCCTACTGTGAGGGAGTGTTTTGTAGCCTGGGAGATGCCACTTTTACTGCTGGTGAAAACAGCCATTAAACAGGCTGATAGAAGGGGAGGCTGTCTGTGCTATTAGGCATATGAAAAGACTGACGTGTCATGGTGCTGATTATTAGGGCCGGAGGAAGGTAAAGTGTTGCCTACATTGTTTAAGGAGATTACAAAAGGGGGCTTTTTACCTGGGACCATGACTGAGGCCATCATAGCTGGGTTGCCCAAGTCAAAAGGCATCTGGAGAGTTTGGCAAATTTCTGAACAATTTCATTCTGCAGTGTATATGCTAAACTATTTACATGAGTGCTTATATTGAGGCTAGATAGAGCACTCCCTAAACTAGTAGACCAGAAACAGGTAGTCTTTATTCCATAAATTGTAAACGTTTGCCCCTAAACTTACAGTACGGGCAAATAAGCAGTGTAAAAGAAGAGTGATCTGGTATTGATTGGTTTGATTGATATTTAATGACCAGGTAAGAGGGCTGGTCTTCTGACCCTTTTCAGCCACAACCCAGGCTCACAAAGACGAAATCTAGCTGTATGAGCCCATTTGCAGAGTTAAAAAAAATAATGCAGTACATGTAGTAGAAAGTATGTTTGTTAGTTAGGTGGTGAGGATGTTATTTACATATGAATTGTAGTTTTCAATGTTATGAAGCACACTTTTAATGTTCTGAGTATTCAGTGTTTTAAGTTTTCTGTGTTTTGAGATTTAGATATTTTTGTCTCAATGTTATGAAATGTCAATGTTATGAAGACGACCCCTATATATATATATATATATATATATATATATATATATATATATATATATATATATATAGATATAGATATATATATATATATATATATATATATATATATATATATATATATATATAGATATATATATAGATATATAGATATATATATATATATATATATATATATATATATATATATATGTTCATAGGTAGGTACTAGGCTATCAACCCAAGGGCCTACATAAGCCACCCAAGAAAGTTATTTTCCTGTGCCACTGTCGAGCAGAGGCACAGAAGTGATCCCCAGGGGGTATTTCCTATTTCCCATCCACTCATCAAGATTTTTCTTGGACTGCTAATGAAGAACTTTGCTTGACATAGATGGGCAGCCTGTTCCTGAGTGTGGGAGGTCTCTGGGGCAGGAATCTATCCCTCCAGCATGTCCTGTTTATTGTGGTGACAAGGTTTAGGTCCCTAGAGCGTGTAGCTCGGAGGGATTGGGATTTCTTTAAGTGTAACATGTCCAACAGCTCGGGTTTGACATAGCTTTATATGTTAGGCAGAGATCACCTTGGAGTAGGCAATATGCTACGGAGTAAAGCTGAAGTTTTTTGAGACAGTCAGTGTAGGGCATTTGTTTGAGGCCAGTAATCCTCTTTGTGAGGTACTTCTGTGGCCTTTCCAGCTGCTGCAGATGTCTTATGAGGTACATTCCAAAAGGGGTGTTGTACTCTATAATGGGTCTAATGAGTGTTGAGTAGAGGGGAACAATGACCTCTTTTTTTTCCTGCATGAGAACCCTTTTATGATGAGGTGTGCCACATAGAAGGACTTCTTGACTACTGTGGCAATGTGACTATCAAAGGAAAGACTACTGTCCACCTGGGTCCCAAGGTCTCTTATCACACATTCGGTGTTAAGTAGATTGCTGCCTAAGTGGTAGTTCATGGGTACAGAGTTTTTACCAAAGGGGATGACAATGCACTTTTTGACATTGAGCTTGAGGCCATGGCTCTGACACCAGGCATCTGTCTCAGCGAGGCCCTTCTGTAGGATGTCCACATCATTTGGGGACTTGACTATGGTTCCTAGTTTGCAGTCATCTGTGAACTTCATTAGCCAGAGACCTTCTGTGTTAGCCTGTACTTCAGAGAAGTAGATACAAAGCAGGAGAGGTCCCAGGACTGAACCCTGTGGTACTCCACTTGTCACTGGTTTGAGGTCAGATTTGGAGTCTGCATCTTTTACAGTGTGGGTTATGTCAGTGAGCCAGTTAGCAACCCATCTTGTGATGCAGGGATTTACACCTAGTTTAGTGAGTTTAGCTCTAATTCCAGAATGGGGGAATGGTGTTGAAAGCCTTGGCGAGGTCAAGATAGGCTGTGTGAACCACCTTACCCTCCTCTACGGCTTTGGTGACTGCCTCAAAGAAGTCGATCAGGTACAGGAGGCATGATCTGCCTTTCACAAACCTGAACTGGGTGGGATCCAGAGTTTGGAGGTTACCAATGTGTTTGTTTATGAGTTCCATGATATGTTCCATGGCCTTGCAGACCAGGCTCATCAGGCTAATAGGGCGATAGTTCCCAGGATCAGTGGTGGCTCCCCCTTTGTGGAGTTGGATAACTGTTGCTGTGTGCCATTTAGTGGGCACAAAGCCTGATGCGAGGCTATTACTGAACATGGTGCTTAGGTGGGGAGCCAGTTCGTTCTGAAGTTGTTGTAAAATGCAGCCTGGGATGTTGTCCTGTCCCATGGATGCTGTGTTTTTGGCTTTAGAGAGTGCAGGTTTTACCTGTGTAGTTGTGATTACAGGGACTCTGCAGTCTTCCTGTATAGATATGGACCCTTTAGGGGGTGGGGGGTAAAGTTAACACTGAACCCATCTGCTAGGATGTTGGCAATATCAGTTGGTTCAGTAATTTTCGTGCTGTTGTGCTGTAACTCAGAGCGGATCTGGGTATTGCCATTGAGATTCTTAACATAGCTATAGAATGCTTTGTGGGTGTCCTTAGAATTAGTGGTGGTTTTCATAGCTAGCTTTGAAGGATCTTAAAAGGGATCTCAGCTTCTTACTGAGGCTGACCAGGGAGCTCCTCCACTCATGGTATTTTACTCTCTTTTGCAACAATTTCTTCCTTCTGTTGTACAGTTTGTTTATGGCAGGGGACCACCAGATTGGCTTCCATTTTTTGGAGGATAGCGTCTTGGTTCTGTTTGGGATAGCATGATCCATGCACTCGTGTAAGTACTTATAGAGTGCATTTGTGTAGGATTCAGCAGTTGTAACTGTATTGTCCATCTACATGGGTGTCATGAAGTTCACCACTTCTGTCTTAAGAAGCATGAAGTTGGCTTTGGAGAATTTTTTTACCGTGGTTTCCTTAATGTGGGGGGTGGGGGTGGGGGCAGGATGTGGATATCAAGGGTGATTAGCTTATGGTCGGATTGGACCAATGAGGAGTTGACTTCAGGTGTGGAACACCGGTCACTCATGTTGGTAATGACTAGGTCTAGGATACTGTTGCCCTTGGTAGGGGTGTGGGTAAGTTGATCCAGGGCACTAGAGTTTATGAATTCCAGAAAGCATTGAGCTAAGGAGTTGGTACAGAAGTAGTTTTCCCAGTTAATGGTGGGGTAGTTGAAGTTGCCCATTATTAGGGTGTTTAGTTGAACCCTAATATTTTCCAGTACATCAAGAAAAGAGGAGTGGGAATCCTGGGGCATGGTGGGGGATCTGTAGCAAGCTTCATTTTGGATTGCAGTTTTGCCCAGAGTTAGTTGCACTTGCATTATGCTGAGCAACTAGCCTGGAGGTGTGGATATCCTTAGTGAATATGGACACACCTCCACCTTTGGTGTTTCGGTCCAGGTTACATGGCCGAAAAGGGTGGTATGAGTTATAGCCTGGTAGTGCAGGGGTTCTCTCTGGAGCCTTGAACCAGGTCTCAGTCACTGCACAGATATCGATGTTCTCCATTTTAAGGAGTGCCTTGGGTGAGTGCATTTTGAGATTTAGACTTCTAGCATTGAGTAGCATTACCCTCAGTTTTTGTTTGCATATTCCTGATACAGTGGTGAATTTTTTCATTTGATCTTTGCCTAAAAAAGGCACTGTAAGGGCAGAAGGAGCTTTAGCCAGTATCCAGAATCCCAGGGGCGAAAGGTGCAGGCCATCTCTGGCAAAGTATCATGGTCTGTCGACTGTCATCCCAAGCAGACAGATACTGGATCTCCTTAGAATGACACCAGAAGCTTAGCCAATTGTTGAAGTCAATCATTTTGTCCTTGTACTGCGGTATCATTCTGGGCGATGGCAGAATGCTACTCAGGGCTAGGGTCATACCTACCTGGGCTATAAGATCGGAGAGCTCTTCCATATATCTTTTCATGTAGTCCAGGGAGGTACGCCTCAGGTCATTCACACCAACATGGACAATGACAGAGTCATATTTGTACTTGTTGTGGAGTGACCTCAGTGCGTGGGTTATGTGTCGGATCCTGGCACCCGACAGGCAGCTGACAGTAACCTTCTCCTTGTTTAGACTGGTGAGTGGGACATGTACCTGACTATAGAGTCACCTATGACTAGTGTGTTGGGTATGTTGTTTTTCCTTATTGGCTGTGGTTGAGTGGCACACTGAGTCTGTGGGCTATGTGTCATTTGGGTTATGTTGGGGGATGGAGGTTGCTTGCGTTTCTGCTTTGGAAGTCTCTGTTGCTTAGACAGATTATTATTGAGAGCCTCCATGAATGTTTTTGTGCTACTATGTGTGGATTTTTGGTGGTGTAGATTTAGTGAGACTATGTGATGAGTGTGGTGTGGTGCAAGTGTTTATCTTCTCCTCTTGACTGTCAAGTTCAGTATTAGTTGGAGAGAACTTTACCTCCAGTTTGGCTAGATAAGTGCATCTCTCACAGGTTGTAGTGTTGGGTGGTAGGAGAAGAGGGTTGTCTGTACATGAGGCAATTTCTACATTGCCTCAAGATGCCCAGATTCATCAGATAAACAGGAGAGAACACTGGGAGCTGACCCTTGGACATGCCTGAATAAAAAAACTATTTTCCTCTAGACAAGTGAGGAAAGTGAATGCAAGAGCTGTTTTTCTCTAAGCAAGTAAGAAAAGTAAGTACAAAAACTGTTTTCCTCTAGGTAATGAGGAAGGTTGAGTGCTATAGTAAGTCATACCTTATTTAGTGGCTTACAAGTTCTGAACAAGTGCTGAGCATGAATAAGCAAATTTAAGTGCTAAAACTAAGAATCTGTATCTGCACTAGATGAGTTACAGGACAGAAACAAGTGCAAATACAGACTTTCAATAGGAACTTATTACAGAGAATAAAGTACACACAGAGAAGTTATAAGAAGTCATAGAAAATATGTACAATAGCAGAAAATCAACAGACAGTACCAAAGGTACAATATTAGAATACCAGTTGTAATTACAGTAGTAGAAGTGAAGAATTACAGAAAAGTTATCAGAAATTAACTTGTTTAGTGGTATTAACTATTGCCATATAAACATTTGCAGGTGGATTTTTAAAGATGTTCTTTGATGGCTTTTTTAAAGTTCATTTATGTATTTATTTACATGTGTGTGTGTGTGTCTGTGTGTGTGTGTGTGACTGTGACTGTGTGTGACTGTGACTGTGTGTGACTGTGACTGTGTGTGCGTGTCTGTGTGTCTGTGTCTGTGTGTCTGTGCGTGTCTGTGTCTGTCTGTCTGTCTGTGTCTGTCTGTGTATGTGTGTTGTATGTGTATGTGTGTTGTGTGTGTCCATAGTTCTTGATACCATCAGGCAGGTGATTGTAGGTTGCAAATCCCTGTCTGGAAAGCGCTGTTCTCCTCACAACAGTTTTAAAAAAATGGGCGAAGAAGGGAAAACAAGCTATTTTGTTAGTTCTGAGATTGTACATGTCATCCTGGAATGTCAGTCTTAGAGAGGGACAACATCCCTGTTTTCAAGCCTTGAAAATGAGTGTACTTAGAAATAGAATAACCCTGTTAGATACAGAAAGCAGTCAATGTTTCAAGTAACTTGCAGTAGTAAGGAATCATCCAGTAGGGTAAATTTACAGATTGTATTCTCTGTCGTTTGAATCTATGGATGCTGTATGTAGAACATAAGACCAGGAAAGAGAGACCATATTCCACTTTAGGTATTAATGTCTGATGGTGGTGTGCAGCAGCGTTCAAGATAAACCAGAAACGTATAGGTATGTAATGCTAACAGGTCCCTTGGAGAGAAAATATGACTGATCCTATAAAAAAGCTTCAGTTGGGCCATCACTTTGTTTGAGTCAGTATGAGATATGAAGAAAAGAGCTAGTTCAAGATTAAGGCCTGGGTGTTTCTTTTCGGTGATATTGGGAGTATTACTAGTGCATGCATCATTTATATGAAGAGGTGGAATGGTTGGTCATTTCTTTGTTGTAGAGAAGATCATGAGATTAGTTTTCTTAGGGATGATTTAGATGATAAATGAACATAGTTCAACTACATAGCTGACCGAAGTCATCCTGCAACTTGTTTTCAAGATCTGTGTGGGAAGTACTTGATTTGTAAAAGAGGTGCATCATTTGCATAAATAAATAGTTTGAGCTTTAGCAGTTCAAGAGAGAGTTCTTTGTCAAGGAGGTAGAAGGGAAGTGGGCCCAACACAAATTTTTGAGTGACTTCTTTAAGAGTGCATATAGAGGAAATGGAGTTGTAATAGATGTGATGCCCCTGGACTGGCCCATTAATCAGGGAACCTCAATCCTCACTACTAGCCCCAGTGACAGATGCACACATTGGGAGGATTACAAGTATACAAACAGTAAAGTACAATTTCGCTTGAGAGCACACAGAGATCACAGTCAGTCTGTGGCTGGTTTCTGCCTCTTTCTCCAGATCCCCAATAAGACTCCCCACTGGCACAGCTATAAGGTTAAGATTTTAAACTGAGTGGTCAAGCCAAATCCTCCAGCACCCTCTCTGTCCAACCAGTGCTTCGTGTCCCTGCCCAAGTAGCTGACACACACACACTTTGAGATTTGCTTTCTGTACAAACACACAGATACTCCTGGGGAAGGCTGGCACAGTTTACTAGCTATCTCCCTTATGCCCAGACTATAAGGTAGTCATCACTGCCACCAATCACTGCTTATCAGCTAGTCTAAGGCCCTTACCAAGGGTGTCCAATCCTACTGTGTAATGCTACTGTTATCCAAATGGTTTAAGTGTGACCAAAAGCAAAGCTATTTAGGGGTGGCCTGTACAGTGTCACCAAATACATATGTAAGTGCTGTAAGAGCTTAAAAATGTCTCACAAATATCAGTCACAAAGACAGGTTTAAATATATTTACTTATAAATAAAAAACAAGACAACACTCAATAACTCAACACAGTGGCTACAGAGTGCAGAATCACAGGAAGTATTTTAAAACAACATTGCAGGACAGTCTCAAATAAATACAAAAAAACATCCACACTAATCTTTACTGTATTCCTTACTATATCTAATAGAAATTACTGTAATCTAGTTACTTACCCTTAGCAAGGCAAGTACAGATGATAATGAGTGGATGTTGTCAGAGCCAAAGACAAATACAAACTGTAGTCTTTCTCTGAGAGTTCTTAAATTAATAATCAACATTACTGCTGGGTTGGCTCAGATGACATCACTCTTCGTCACCTGACTTCAGTTCCCAGGCTAAACAGATACTTAGAATTAAGCACCTCTGTGTCAAAAATGCATATATCTCAGAAGTGTGCAGCTGCTAAGAAGTCATACAGCAATAAAACACTTTTCGTTTTGGACATAGCAATTACTTTTCTCCAAGACAATAGAAAATCATCTAGCTCTAGACATCCTGTTTCCTTACCACATTAACTAACTTTTATAGCACATCGTAAAACACTTTTAATCTCAACTTATTTTCTTGAAGTTTTGCAAGTTAACTCTGTATGTTCCATCTTCCTCTATTAAACCATATTTGTACAGGTATATAGTTTACGTACATTTCTGTTCTTTTCCAGTAGGGTACACTGTGGTTACATTCTTGAAGCTCAGTACATAACATACAGTTCTCTTATATTTGCAAGACAAGCATATGAATCATATTAGTATTCACAAATGACATATGATTATTTGCAAAATTCCAGATAGCTGGGCTAGCAGTGTCCCATTTCTATATAAATCATATTAATATTTTCAAGTGACGTAATCATTTACAAAATTCCAGATAGCTGTACTGGCAGTATTTCCAGGTGTAGATGGTTGTGAAACCAGAAAATTGTGTTTTCTCTAAAGTTTGTCTTTTGAGCTTGTTGAGAAGGATCTTATGATCTGATAGTTTTGAATACCATTGTCATATCTACATAAAGGCCTGCTTAGATATGACATTCATTCATGTTGTATTAGATGTTGTCACTGGCCATTAGGAGGGCTGTAAAAGTCCTAAATGCATTGCAAAAGCCATGCTATGTTTTGCTTAGTATCACAACTATTCATGTCATTTAGGAGTTACTTGTATAGTAGTGTTTCAGATATTTTTGTGTTGGACCTCACATTAGAGATAGGTCTGTAATCTTTTAATTCTTAGGGAGTAGTGATTTTAAAGATCAGGGGCAGACATGTGAGAGAAATTATAGGCAGACGCATAAGAAAAATTACAGATGTGAAAGAGGTTTAGCATTTTCTTTCAGCAGCTACTTTCAAGAAAGTAGAATTTAGCTTAGAGAATGTGGAACCATAATTATTGATGATATTTCCAAGACTTTTGCTATGGTAAGTTAAGACTTTTTGTTATGTGCCATAGAACAACTGGGTTGGAAGGGTTGTTTCTTGAAAGCAGTCATGGCCTTGTAAAAAAGGCTTGCTACTTGAATATCAGTTAATCAGGGAACTTTAGACTAAGTGTCTCCAGAGAATAACATGCCAGCGCTGCCCACTATCTCCTACTGTATTCCTATTAGTCGTGGATGATTTGGCACAGGAAATAGGGAAGTATTTAGAAGGATAGGGTGTGGCAGCTAGGAATACCAGCATAAAAATCTTTGCTCATGTTTGCATGTTGCTGATGGATTATGTTGAATTATTGCTGCCAGGAATGTGAGATCTGAAGTAGTTACTTCATTTGCTCTGCAACCTGTGGGTATCGGATCCGACCTCGGATCCGAGCCGGCAGCTTTCCAAGCTACAAGATCCGAGCTCCTAGCTCCTCCCCCTACCCATAATCCCCTGCTACATGCTGTATTACCTCAGATCATTTTTTGCTGCGGCTGAAGCAGCTACCTTTGAAGAGCTCCTTGGCTTTTGGTGAGATCGTTACCTTTCTTAAACTTTTTTTCTCAACTGGGAAGATTCTATTTTTTAGTGTACGTGTGAGTAGTATCCCTTGGTTTTTTAGATACTCGTTATTTTTTAGAGTTAGTGTTTTCTGTGTGACACCCCTCCCCCCTTAGTGTTTGGGTGTGCGTGTGTGAGTGTTTAGTCAAAATGGCTGAAGGGCCCAAAGCCATTTTTTCAAAGTGTACTGAGTGTGGCCATAAGCTTTCTCTGGCTGATGGCCACACTCAGTGCGTTTTATGCCTGGGGCTGGCCCATTTATCTACGGCCTGCCCAATATGTGCGGCCTTTAACCCCCGGGCACTTAGGGACAGGAAGAATAAGCTGATCCTGGCAGGCTTGCTTCCCCAGGAATCGACTTCTTCTTCCTCTCCCGCTCAGGCTGCCTCGGCAGCCCTCGTGCCTTCTGCGCCCCCTGCTCAACCGGGGACTCAACCTCCCTCTTTGGGTTTGAGCTCGGGGGACTCTGGTGCCTCTTCCTCCAAAGAGAAGAGGCACAACGACAAGGAAGGGCACAAGTCTCAGAAAAGGTGGGCTGAGACTCAACCCTCAGCCCCGCCATCTAAGCTGGCTAGGTCTCCCTCGAGGGTCTCCGGATCCTCCCCCTCTCGGCACCATTCGCCATGTTTTTTGCCGGAGGAGGAATATCGGTCTCCCTCGAGGTCGTTGAGGCAGCCCTCCCGGCCCACCTCGATGACTTCTTCTAGGTCGACCAGAAGCCTCACCGACGGGAACATGGATCGGATGATGCGTCAATTCATACAGACCCAAATGCAGATGGGGGTGCTGTTGCCTCCCCCCACTCTGGGGGGGAGTGCGGCCCCCATTTTTGCTCCGATCACTCCTTCTCTGACTTGTTTTCGGGTCTTGGAGTCATCGGATCCGGGCCCTTTTGGACCTGGGGATTCGTCAGCGCCGATAGCTCTGGTCTCTTCGACGCCGACTGTGCCCTCGAGCGTGTCGGATCTGAGTTCTCGAGACCGAGGGCTGAGCGTCGGATCCGTGGAAGTTGGTGTGTTTTCGGCGCCGCTGGGTTCGGAGCATACCTCTCTCTCGGCTCTGACTGCATCGGCCCCGGCCCCGATCCCTACCTCGGAGCCGAGGAGATTACTTTCGGAGCATGGCGAGAGTAGCTCTCCTTCGGCTTTTGAGGTAGTGGAGAGGGTACTGTCGAGGTCTTCCAGGTCCCCGGTTAGGGGCTCGGTTCCTCCCATACCCCTGCTGCATGTGGGTCTATCCTCCGTCATCTGACCATTGGGACAGCCTGCTCAAGCCCTCCAGCTGGTTCCTTTGGAGGAACAAGAACCCGTTGACGAGCCCTCTTTGGACAGTCCCACCGAGGAGGTTCCTCGTAAACGTAGGTGTAAAAGGAGGCACCTGGACTCCCCTGAGTCCATCACCACCGACATGGATTTAGATGAAGGGGAAGGTTCCCCAAGGTCACCCCCCGAAGATGTCTCCTTCGGAGACATCATGGAAATGTTGCATGTTAGAGGGGGCTGGTGTGCCCAAAAACCTTCCTCGGATGAATCCGTGTTCCTGGAGGCGTTTGAGGCAGGCCCATCTACCTCCTGGGTGTCTCCTCCGGCTGACCCCTGGTAGACTTAATTACTACCAGGGTGTGGAAGCAGCCCGACACCGTGGAGCCAATCCCGAGACGACCCATCAAGGTCCTTAGCCCCCCAACGGATAGACTGTCTTGGGCCAAGGGATCTCCTGTTGATGCCATGTTGGTGGCGGCTGCCACCAAGAGAGAACTCGCACAGGAGAGTTCTTCGGTTCACCTGCCGGATAAGGAATCTCGAGCGCTGGACCGCATTGGGAAGTGGATGTTTGCTTCAGCGACCTTTTCGATAAGGGTGCTAAACTATATGGCACATACCATTATGCTACAGCGAGACTTGATTAAGGAATACGCTGCAGCCCCCCCCGGAGTCCATGTCGGTCGAGGACAAGAATGTTTTTTCGACTCGTATGGCCACTCTGAAATCCATATCTAACACGTCAGTGCGGCAACTCTCCCATGCTACGGAAGGAGCCGCTAGGGCCAGTGGAGCCGGGGTCATCTTGTGGCGTCATGCCTGGCTCCGTCTTTGCGATTTTGCGGATCCCTTCAAGGCGTTTTTCGTGAATGCACCATTTGACGGGTCTTCGCTTTTCGGCAAGACCGTTCGCAAAACACTGGTCCAAAGCGAGAAGGACGGGAAGACGCTGTCTGCCGTCTGAGTCCGCTTCTCTAATCTCCAACGATCGTTTTCAAGGAATCAGAGGGGACAAAATAAGCTGTGGTTCCGCAAGTCTCAGCAGTCCCATCCAGCTTCAGACCCCTCGTCCTCTAGAGGCAGAGGAGGACAAGGTGGGCGCCGGCCCAGAGGCAGAGGGGGGCCACGTAACTTCAGGTCTAGAGAACCTTTCTCGGACAGACCCGTGCAACAGCCCTGAGGGCTTACCCGGCTGTCTCTAGAGGCAGTCGGGGGGCGGTTGACGGAGCACCTGTCAAATTGGGAGTCCATTACGACAGATCGATGGGGGCTCCTTATCATATCCAGAGGTTATTCCATCCCCTTCATAAACCTTCCCCCCATGACCAGACGCCTCCCCGATGTACCACCCGATCAGAGGGAGGCAGCGGCTTCAGAAGTGTCGAAGTTGCTACAAAAAAGAGCCATCCAGCCCGTCCCCCCAGACCAGTCCGGATTGGGTTATTACTCCAGGTTCTTTTTGGTGCCAAAGAAGATGGGGGACCTAAGACCCATTCTAAACCTGTTCATTCCCAAGGAAAAATTCCGGATGGTCACCCTCCAATCAATTCTCCCATTTCTGCTGGAGAACGACTAGATGTGCTCTATAGACCTCAAGGATGCATATTACCACATATTGATGGACAGACGATCCAGAAGATTTCTCCACTTCCGGCTGGCAGCCAGTCATTATCAGTTCAGGGTTCTTCCGTTCGGCCTCACCTCAGCCCCCCAGGGTGTTCATCAAAGTCATGGCAGTGGTTGCAGCCCACCTGAGACTTCAGGGCATTCAGGTCTTCCTGTACCTAGATGACTGGCTCCTTACCAGCTCTGTGTGGTAAGAGATTACGCTCTGACTCTTGCCCAGAGCCTAGGCATCTCAGTGACTCTACAGAAATCGTTTCTTTGCCCCGTTCAGGTCCTAGAGTTCATAGGGGCCAGGTTGGATACCCGTATCTCTCGAGCTACTCTAACTTCAGACAGACTGAGCAGCTTGTCGTTTCAGGTACTAGCCCTTCTTCAGAGTCCTGCGCCAGTGGTGGAGTCAGTTCTGAGGGCACTAGGGTCTATGGCAGCGGCGATCGGTCTCTCCCTTCATGCATGTCTGTGGATGAGGGTATTGCAATGGACCCTTCAAGTTCAGTGGTCGCTATTACTCCACCCGTTGAACACTCCGATACCACTGAGCAGAGTTTGCAAGGACTCCCTTCTTTGGTGGCTCCACGCGTGAGAACTGAGGGAAGGGAGACTCTTTGTGATTCCCCCGCCCCAAGCCACGTTGACCACAGATGCTTCTCGCCTCGGGTGGGGGGGGGCATTGTTCGGGCAGAACCGTCCAAGGCACATGGACTTCCCTAGAGACCGCTTTGCATATCAATGTCCTAGAGATGAGGGCAATGCTTCTAGCATTGCAAGCTCTCCACGACCTTCTCCCTCTGGGGACTATTGCAATCCAGATGGACAACATGTCAGTAGTCTGGTACATAAACAAACAGGGAGGAACCAGGTCTTACCCCCTTTGTCGAGAGGCTATGAGAGTTTGGGAATGGGCGATATCCACCAACCGGTTTCTGGTAGCAACACACATTCCGGGACGGTCCAACATATTAGCGGACAAACTGAGTCGAGTAATTCTCACTCCGTACGAGTGGTCTCTCAATCCATCTGTTGCGAAGTAGATCTTCCGCAAATGGGGTTGGCCTCGCTGCGATCTTTTTGCTTCTCCATTAAACACAAAATGCAGCGAGTACTTCGCAATACTTCCCCCCGAAGGGGAAAATCTCAGAGATGCTCTAGTTCATGCTTGGCCTCCCGGTCTCCTTTATACTTATCCCCCCGTCTTGCTTATGATAAAGTTCATACAGAAAGCCTGTCGGTTGGGGAGAAGAGTTTTCCTCATAGCCTCATTCTGGCCTCGCCAGATCTGGTTTCCTTATCTGCGGTCTCGCAGTGTGACTCCTCCATGGATACTGGATCCCATTCCAGACCTGATCTCGCATCCTGCAGGATACCAAACCCCGAACCTGGCGAACCTCAAGCTTGCTGCTTGGTTGTTCCAGTTCCACTGATGGCTAGGACTCCCGGTATCTTATCTCCTGTGAAGGCCATACTGGTCGCGGCGCATAAGCCGGCTACCAGAAAAAATTACAATAGGAAATTGAAACGTTTCTCCATCTGGGCTAAAGACAAGGGCCTGGATCCATTTACAGTTCCTATTCCGACTATCCTGGACTTCCTGTCGCTGATTTTTCGGCAGGGAGCACGTGCTTCTACGGTTAAGGTGCAGTTAGCAGCCATCTCCCATTTTCATGTGGGAGATGGCTTAGGGTCCTTGGCATCTACAAAATTATGCAAAACTTTCTTGCGGGGCATCTTTCTTTTGAAGCCGCCTGTGAAAGCTGTGGTACCCCCATGGGATTTGACTTTAGTCTTACAAGCCCTGACAAGTCCACCCTTTGAGCCTGCGGCCTCGGTTCCGTTAAAATTCTTGTCTTGGAAAATGGCCTTTTTGGTGGCTATTACTTCGGCCAAGAGGGTTTCAGAACTTAAAGCACTGTGTATGAAACCCCCTTACCTCATTTTTCACAAGGATAGAGTGTCCCTCAGGACTAACCCGTCTTTCTTACCTAAGGTGGCTTCAGAGTCAAATATTAATCAATCAATAAATTTACCTGTGTTCTTCCCAAATTTTCAGAATAGAGGGGAATACAAATTGCATAAACTGGATGTACACAGACAACTGCATTTTTACTTACACAGGACTAAGGATTTTCGCAAGTTGGACCAGTTGTTTGTGTCCTTTGCAAAATCAGCCATGGGTAGAGCCATTTCCAAAGTGACCGTAGCAAATTGGATTTGTCAGTGCATTCACGGGTATATATCTTCAGGCAAACCAGCTCCTGTTGGAATTCACGCTCATTCTACAAGGTCTATGGCCACCTCAGCAGCCTTTTGGTCCAGGGTTCCCTTGGATGACATATGTTCAGCAGCTACCTGGTCCTCTTCTCATACGTTCATTTCTCATTATAAACTAGATATGGTTTCGAGAGGTAGGGCTTCTTTTGGCTCCGCGGTGTTTCGGAATATCCTTTCGTAAAGGCCACCCAGGTTTGTTCCTAGGTAGCTGGGGACTCTGTCCCACAGGTTGCAGAGCAAATGAAGTAACTACTTCAGATAAAGAAGTTATGTACTCACCATAACGTTCCATCTGAGTAGGTACTTCATTTGTCTGCAGCCAACCCCCCCCCCCTGCCATCCCCCCGAACCTTTGTCGGGATCTCTGGTCACCTGAAATTCTCTTGTCAGGAAGTTAAATCTGGTGTATTCCTCTGTTGAGGTTATGAGTTGCGTGATGGGGCAAAAATCGATCTGAGGTAATACAGCATGTAGCAGGGGATTATGGGTAGGGGGAGGAGCTAGGAGCTCAGATCTTGTAGCTTGGAAAGCTGCCGGCTCGGATCCGATACCCATAGGTTTCAGACAAATGAAGTACCTACTCGGATGGAACGTTATGATGAGTACATAACTTCTTTTTATTTAAACAGCTTGGGAAGGAGACGGGACTTTATCACCCAAAAAAATCCATGTTACTTAAAGAAAGATAACAGTATGGAAAGGTAATGATGATGGTGTTTCGATCTTCAAAAGGGGAAACAAACTTGGGGATAAAAGTGTATCCAACATTTGGGGAACTAAAGAATGAAAACTTGACAGAATTAATGAAGAGGGTGAGGCAAATGTTGGATAGCTGGTCACAACGATAAATTCCTTGGGAGCAAGAGTTGCAACTATTAGGGTGATGTTGCCCCACTGTATTTTGATGTTTTGTAACATGAATGAGTGTGTCCCAATGATACATGTATAGGTGTAGTACAGAGAACCTATGAATATGCTGTGTGGGTAGGAAGGCAGTTCAGATAAGTGTAGAGGAAGGTTTTGGGCTGATAAGATATGAGGAGTTTGTGGAATGTATGGTTTTAGGAGGTGTGCAGCAACATTCAAGATAAAGACTTAGAGGCATGCAATCAGAGGGACTGGGATGTGGGTATTTGGGGAAAGAGCTAGGACAGGTAATAAGACAGGATTTTGAGATTGTGGAGGTAGACATGGACAAGGGGATTCAGGAAAGGATTTGGAAGAAGGTCAAATTTAGCATGATAGGTTGTGTATAAATGAAAAAGTATTGGGAAATGAAGCCCACAACATTTTTGCAGAGCATTAGAGATGTGGGAGTTGCCTCACAGCAAGAGGTTCCCTGGTTCGATCCTCGGCTGGGGTGCCTTCTGTGCGGAGTCTGCATGTCCTCCCTGTGGTCGCTTGGGTTTCTTCCCACATCCCAAAGACATGCTGTAGGTGGATTGGACACTCTAAATTGGGCCTAGGTGTGAGTGAGTGTGTGTGTGTGCCTTCTGTGGCTGGCAACTCGACACTGTAAAACTCCACTGTCACTCATGAGCAGACAGATGATACGCTGTGGTGACCCCTAACCGGGAAAAGCCGAAAGAAGTAGAAGAAGAAGTAGAGATGTGGGAGTTAGAGGGATTGGTGTCTGTAGAATATTTAGCGGATAAGAATGAATGGATATGCTGATTGATTTTCATGTGCCATGTCAAAAGTTGGTGTTTAAGTGAGGAGTGGATTGGGTGGCCTAGTACATAGTGAATACAGGGTAGAAAAGAGAGAGAGAATAAAAAGAGCAAACGGGATATAAGCAGGACAAAGAAGAAATGAGTTACTGTTGTAAGAATGCTTGGTTGGGGGGTAGGATCGTGACACCAGGGAAAGCTTTACTAGATTGCAGAGTAAGTGGACTAATAATTATAATACCCATTTGTTAACCAGGAAGGCCCACTAGACACAACACATTTATTAACCACATAGGCCCATGGGACACACAGTCCCTTATCAGGGGCTGCACAGATGCAGTGTCTGGTTAAGTAACATTCAAGGTCACACAGCAGGCAAAGGAGGGGTGAAAGAATCAAACCCTGAACCACAGGAACTACAGCTCAGAGCCTTAAATCTCTGAGCCAGCTAAGGAGGATGACATGTGGAAGTTGAATGAAACATAGCAAAAAGGTTTGATGATTGTGAATAGAGCTAAAGTACTAAGCCCAGTCTTTGATTTGTATGAGAGGTCTTCTCTACAACTGGTATAGAATCTCTTGAAGATGGTAGGAAGTGGTATGGTTGACAGGAAGATGTTGGAGGCATGAGGAGCCAGATGCTGGGTGGCAGCATATGCAGTGGGAGTGACAGTGTGTGGCAGGTGAGCTCTGGGGTGATTTTTGAAGTACACTCCAATATATAGGAATCAGCCAATCAGCGACTGGATATTTTGTGTTTTTGGTGACAATAGACTAGAACAGCAGCTACGCACTGTACTTGTAAAAAAAAGAAATGGCAGTGATGGACGTTATCTGACGGAATACATCTGGGTGGAAACGAGTAACGTGGGTAGGTTAGGAAACCGATTAGCAATGAAAAAAGGGCCAAATGGGAAAGAACACAGGCTGTGTGGGTTGAGTAGGAAGCACTGCAGGAAAAGGGGCATGACTAAAGAGCGTAATTGCAAGGAAGAAGTCCTCGAGTATGAGTGAGCCAAGAAGGAAATGGGCTCTGTAGTCGATAGTTCAACACTTTTCAGTGGAGTAACTGAAATTATTTGAAGGTATCCTCGGATGTGTCTTTGGAACAGTGCAGAAACGAGCGGAGTCTGTTTTACTTTTGATTCATGGAGGCTGGGCGATGTGATCTACAGTCTGTACAATGAACGTGACTGTGGAGTAATACAAAATTTCCAGTGTTTGTGGTATTCTGGAAACCGGTTGTCTTTAGTGCGTGGTAATCCCAAACTGTTGGCAAGATCTGTCAGACAGTCCGTGTTTTCTGAAAACTTTAAGGAATAGTTTCTAAATCTTTCATACTTAAATAAAAATGGGAAAAATACAACTTACACACACACACACACACACACACACACACACACACACACACACACACACACACACACACACACTGTTATTGAGGGAGGCAACTGCTGATGCTGTTAAACCTGCAGTTAGTTAAACCCCTGCATCGCTGGAGGATTGCATGCTTTATGGCTGTAGACGGAACTGGAATGTGACAGGAAAAGGTGCTTTGGACTAGTCAATTTACCTTGTTAGAAAGTTTATAAACATGAATAATGTGCAATAAAAATTAATATTTCTGATATCATTGTCGAGGAAGAAACTAGTGCACACATTGCATCCATGCAGGGAAAACAGGAGATTAAATGTTTAAGAAAAGTTGTATAAGAAAAGACAGTCATTCAAGAATTTGAAAATACTGAAAGTAATTCCAGAAGTAATCAAGTCTGCAACAACGTTGTTCTAATGTGCTCTTATCACTTATCAGCTGTGCATGAATAAACTACGATGAATGTAGTGTAAACATACTTGGAAGGATACATTTGTGACTACCGAGGTTGTGTTAATTTGTGTTTTCCAGGGTATAACATTCCACTGAAGCAACTACGTGCATTTCTTGCGAGGTTGGAGTCAAGTCCATCTGGTAATACAGAAGGAGGCAAAACTTTACAGGAGAAGGACCTTCCCGATGGCATGAATGATGGTAAGTTGCTGGTCAGATACTTGTCTCTTTGGATCTTCCTGTTCATGCCTAGCAGAAAGTTAAGATTCTGGGACAGGTAGCAAAGGAAGTGTGCACTTGGGGATGGCAGCAGCAGTCTACCGAAAAACAGAAAAGCACCACAAGTGTAGAGTGCTGTATTAAGTGTGACAATAAGAAAATGTCCCTAAAATATACTTAAATCTAACAGTCACACCAAGGCTGTTGGATCCACTCTTATGGCCACATTTTTAGGTGTTGATCGTCGAAAACTCTGAAAATTAGAAATAACAGCTCCGGAAGCAGTGCTGAAAGCAGAGAATGGGTAAGCAACAGAAAAGAAAATGTTTGCTAAACAGACTATATTTCTGATCTGCATGGACCCATTTCTTTGTCATTGTGGGACACTTGGTTAAATGACTTTCTCAGTGTCATAAGCAAAGAAGATATAGCAATTATTGTAACACACAAAAGGGCTACTAGCACTAAATGTTCTACAAGGAAACGGCTCCAGTACTTATTATTATTGCCCATCCCTCCAGGCATGTCTAAAGGTCAGTTCCCTGTGCTTTCTCCTGTTAACCTGGTGAACTTGGGCATCCTGAGGCAATGTAGCAACTGCCTCATATACACTGACAACCCACTCCTCTTACCTCCCAACAATCAGACTTGCGAGAGATGTATTTATATATCCAAACTGGAAGCCATGCACTCTTCAGCCAAGACAGGAATAGCTGGTCAAGAGGAGAAGGTCAACACTTGCACCACACCACATGGAACACACAGACCTCCAGAATACACACCAGCACTGCCTTCACATAAAAGCACAAACCACACACCCACTTTTGCGGAGGCTCTCAGTAAAAATCTACCCAAACGGCAGAGACCTCCAAGGCAGAAATGCACTCGACCAACACAACACAACACAACACAAATCACGAGACGCATAACTCTCCTAAACTGTGTGCCACTTAACCAAATCCCCTAAGGCAAAACAGCTTGCCCAACACACTAGTCATAGGTGACTTGATAGTGAGGCACGCTGATGTCCCACTCACTAGGCTGAATAAGGAAAAAGTAACAGTCAGCTGCCTGTCAGGTGCCAGGATCCACCACATAACACACGCACTCAGGTCCCTCAACAACAGGTATAAATATGACTCAGTCATTGTACATATGGGTGTGAATGACCAGAGACGTACCTCCCTGGACTACATGAAAAGAGACGAGGAGCTCTTGGATTATGTAGCCTAGGCGGATATAACCCTAGCCCTGAGCAGCATCCTACCATCACTCAAAGTGATACCACAGTACAAGCAGAAAATTATTGATTTCAACAATTTGCTAAGTTTCTGGTGTCATTCTAAGGGGATCCAGTATCTGTCTGCCTGGGATGACATGATTGACAGACCTCGATGCTTTGCCAAAGATGGCCTGCATCTGTCACTCCTGGGCTTCTGGATATTGGCCAAGGCTCTTGCCATCCCTATAGTGCCTTTTTTAGGCAGTGTTCCAAAGACCAAATTACCACCATAACAGCTACAAACAAATGCAATCTGAGGGTCATGCGGCTCAATGCTCGAAGTCTAAATCTCAAAATGCAGTCACTCGAAGCACTCCTTAAAATAGAGAACATCGACATTTGTGCTGTAACAGAGACCTGGTTCAAGGCAGCAGAAAGCACCCCTGCACTACCAGGCTATAACTCATTCCACACCTTTCGGCCCCAGAACTTGGACCGAAGCTCCAAAGGCGGTTGTGTTTCCATATTCATAAAGGATGCACACACCTACAGACTGGTAGCCCAACATAATGCATCAGAGATACTTCAGGAGCAGCTAACATTACGTAAGACAACAATCCAGGTCGTAGCCTGCTATAGGTCCCCAACCATGTCCCACGACTCACACTTCACGTTTCTAAGCACCCTGGAGTATATTAGGGTCCAACCTAACACGCTCATACTAGGCAACTTCAACTACCCCTCCATTAATTGGGAAAACTACTCCTGTACCAGTACACTTGTCCAATGTTTCCTGGAGTTAATTAATTCCAATGCCCTGGACTAGCTCGTTCTTACCCCCCCTAGAGTTAGCAATATTCCTGACCTAGTCATTACTAACATGGGTGACCATTGCTCTACAACAACAGTCAGCTTCTCCCTGGTTAGATCCAACCACAAACTAATCACCTTGGAAATCCACACCCCTCCAAAGGTAACCACCATAAAAAACTTCTCCAAAACTAACATTGGGCTCCTAAAAACAGAGGTGTCTAACTTCACGGCCCCCATGCAAATGGAGAATAGTTGCATGACCACTGAATCATACACCAATGCACTGTATGAACACTTACAAAAATGCATGGATCTCGCCATACCCAATAGAACCAAGACACTCTCTTCCAAAAAAGGAAGCCAATCTGGTGGTCCCCTGCCATAAACAAACTCTACAACAGAAGGAGGAAACTGATGGAGAATAAGGTGAAATCCCAAGACTGGAAAAGCTCCCTTAGCCACAACAAAAAGTTGAGATCCCTCATCAAATCCTCTAAAGCTAGCTATGGAAACAGAATTGCAGCAGATAGTAAAGACAACCACAAGGCATTCTATAGTTATGTAAAGAATCTCCACGGCAATACCCAGATTTGCTCTGAGCTACTGCACAATGGTAGCTCCTATACTGAGCCAACAGATATTGCCAATATACTAGCCGACAGATTCAGTGCCAACTTTACCCATCTCCTCCCCTAAGGACCAGTCATAATACCAGTAGATTGCCAGGCACCCAGTATTACCACTGCACAGGTTAAAACAGCTTCTATGGGACCTGACTATATCCCTGGCTGTGTTCTGCATGAACTACAGAGTGAACTGGCACCTCACCTGTGTGCCCTGTTCAATCACAGCCTCATCTCGGGCTTTGTCCCTACCAAATGGTGCACTGCTACAGTCCTCTCTATCCACAAAGGAGGAGCGACTACAGACCCTGGGAACTACCCCCCCCCCATTAGCCTGATGAGTCTGAAATGCAAAGCTAGGGAACGCATCATCATGGACCTAATAAACAAGGATATAGGGAATCTCCAAACTCTGGATCCCACACAGTTTGGTTTTGTGAAGGGTAGATCATGCCTGCTCAAATTGGTCAACTTCTTTGAGTCTGTCACCAGAGCTGTGGATGAAGGCAAGGTGGTTCATACAGCCTACCTTGATCTGCCTAATGCCTTTGATACAATTCCCCACTCAGGAATCATAGAAAAACTCACTAAGCTTAGCATCAACCCCTATATCATTAGGTGGGTTGCAAACTAGCTTACAGATGGAACCCACAGTCTGAAAGTAGCCTACTCCAAGTCAGACTGCTGACTAGTCACAAGTGGAGTCCCACAGGGTTCGGGCCTGGGTCCTCTCCTTTTTGGTGTCCACTTCTCTGAAGTCCAGGCCAACAAGAAGGGACTCTGGCTGACAAAGTTTGCAGATGATTGCAAGTTGGGAGCTATTATTAGCTCCCCAAGTGATGTTGACATCCTACAGAATGGCCTCACGGAGACCAATGACTGGTGTCAGAATCATGGCCTTAAGCTCAGTGCCAAAAAATGTGTCATCATTTCCTTTGGAAAAATCCCGGTTCCCATGGTAGTCCACTGAACACAGAAGGCATTATAAGAGGTCTGGGAAGACAGGTTGACAGCAACCTCTCTTTTGACTACCACATTGCCACTGTGGTCAGAAAGTCCTTCTGTGTGGCACATCTCATTACTAAGGGTTTTGCATCCAGGAAGAAAGAGGCCATTATCTCCCTCTACTTTTCCCTCATTAGGCCAATCTTCAAGTACAATGCCCCATTTGACATTTAGCTCAGCAGACAACTGCAACAACTGGAAAGGCCGCAAAAGTACCTCACAAAGAGGATCTTGGGCCTTAAACACTAGTCCTATATGGACAGACTCAAAAAAATCCAGCTATTCTCTGTCTCATATCGCCTACGAGATCTCTGCTTGACTTACAAAGCCATGTCTAACCCAGCTCTGTTAGAAATACTGCATCTAGAGATATCCCAATCTCTCCGCCCACATGCTCCAGAGATCTCAACCTCATTACCACAATCAACAGAACGTACTGGAGGAACAGGTTCATAGTGCAGAGACTGCCCATGCTATGGAATAGACTTCCCATACATGTCAAGCAGAGCACCTTGTTGACCTTTTTCAAGAGAAATCTTGGTGAGTGGATGGGAAATAGAAAATTCACCCTGGGGATAACTCTAGTGGCTTTACTCGACAGAGGCACTGGGAACTAAGGTTGGGTGGGACGATGCCAGGGTCATCCTATGGCGAGGCTTGTAAAGGCCCCAGGGCCATCAGCCTAGTACACACCTATGAACCTATATACTAAGTAACTGAGGCTGTAGGAAACCATAACAGGACTATGTAAGGGTATAGGTGCATCATCCATTCTTAAACCTGTGTGCTAAAAGACAGCAAAATGACAGCTGGTTCAAATAAAAAGAGCACTGAAATTACGAGCAGCAGGAGTGTGAGCAATATTGAAGAACATTGTGTAGTACTGAAGGCTGGGAGAAAACAGTACTACAGAACATGGTGTGATACTGAAGGCTGGAGGTGAGCAGTACTACAAAACATGGTGTGGTACTGAAGGCTGGGGATGAGCAGTACTGCAGAAAATGGTGTGGTACTGAAGCCTGGGGGTGTGCAGTACTGCAGAACATGGTGTGGTGCTGAAGGCTGGGGGTGAGCAGTACTACAGAACATTGTGTGGTACTGAAGGCTGGGGTGAGCAGTGCTACAGAACATGTTGTGGTACTGAAGGCTGTGGGTGAGCAATACGACAGAACATGGTGTGGTACTGAAGGCTGGGTGAGAGCAGTACCACAGAACATGGTGTGGTACTAAAGGCTGGGGGTTAACTACTACAGAACATGGTGTGGTACTGAAGGCTGTAGGGTGAACAGTACTACAGAACATGGTGTGGTACTGAAGGCTGGGGGTGAGCAGTACTGCAGAACATGGTGTGGTACTGAAGGCTGGGGTTGAGCAGTACTGCAAAACATGTTGTGGTACTGAAGGATTGGGTGAGCAGTACTGCAAGACATGGTGTGGTACTGAAGGCTGGGGTGAGCAGTAGTGCAGAACATGGTGTGGTACTGAAGGTTGGGGGTGTGCAGTACTACAGAACATGGTGTGGTACTGAAGGCTGGGGATGAGCAGTACTACAGAACATGATGTGGTACTGAAGATTGGGCTGTGCAGTACTACAGAACATGGCATGGTACTGAACGCTGGGGGTGAGCAGTACTGCAGAATATGTTGTGGTACTGAAGGCTGGGGTGAGCAGTACTGCAGAACATGGTGTGGTACTGAAGGCTGGAGGTGAGCAGTACTGCAGAATATGTTGTGGTACTGAAGGATGGGAGTAAGCAGTACTGTAGAACATGGCGTGGTCCTGAAGGCTGGGGGTGAGCAGTACTACAGAACATGGTGTGGTACTGAAGGCTGTTGGTGAGCAGTACTGCAGAATATGGTGTGGTACTGAAGGCTGGGGATGAGGAGTACTACAGAACATGGTGTGGTACTGAAGGCTGAGGGTGAGCAGTACTACAGAACATGGTGTGGTACTGAAGGCTGGGTGCGTAGTACTACAGAACATGGTGTGGTACTGAAGGCTGGATGAGCAGTACTGCAGAATATGGTGTGCTACTGAAGGCTGGGGGTGTGCAGTACTGCAGAACATGGTGTGATACTGAAGGCTGGGCATGTGCAGTACTGCAGAACATGGTGTGGTAGTTAAGACTGGCCTCTGGCCTAGGTGAGCTAAGTGTAAGAGTCCCAGGTATAGCATAACAGCACAAGGATTACTAGTGATAATGTCTTAGGGAAATTGTCAAGCCAGACAGCCTATAGAATTCCTAGAAAGACTGTTGTTCGGGTCTTCTGCTTGTGCTGAGCAGAAAAAGCGGGAGTTTGTTTGCTTCCTATGGTTTGATCAGTTCAGTTAACAGAAATAGCCTTTATAGAAGAATTAGTGGTTATGTGTGCCATTAGTGTTGATCCGACAGACACAAACCACTTCCAGCACTTTATTGGTTAACATACGTACCAGTAGTAGCTGTGTGATGTTCATCGTGCATACAGCTGCAGTCATAACAGATGGGTTATCCTGCCGTCAGGCGGGTCCTCGGTCGGCCGAATTCCAAAGTCTAGGTCCGGCTTCGGTTGTTGTTGCTTCTTCCCTGACGTCAGTGCGGCAGGGGTATAAAAGAGGCAGCCGACGTCATTTTCCCCAGTCTTTCTTGCCGCGCGGTGCCCGAAGCAGAAGCAGTTCGCAAGTGCCGGTCGGCCAGCTCCTGAGATTTACGAAAATATTTCAGCCGAAGTCTTCTTGAAAGCTAAGTACCCCATTGGGGAAACTTTTCTTGCCTCAAACCAATGTCAGACAAACTTAATAATTGCATTTCATGTGGGAAGCAAATACCGCGTAAGGATTTCCACTCTTTCTGTATACCTTGCTTAGGCCCAGACCACGAAGTCTTGGCCTGCCGTTGTTGTGCTAGATTCAACAAACGCACTATTAAGCGTCAGGCGGAGTTCGCCCTTCACTTTTTTGGCAAAAAATTTAATTATATTATGTCGTTGGATGCTCCGACTCCAGTTTTGAGCAAAAAACGCAAAGATAAGGACCGACATACGAGGTCCGCACCACCTACTGAAACCACGCTAAGGCCGACTACCGGTTCTCCGGTACTCAGCGAGGTGCCTACGCAGCCCCTGAGTACCAATGACAATGCATTACCGGTGTCTTCAGTACCCGAGGTCGCAGGCTCCTCGGCCCCCATTCCTACTACAGATACCGACGCCACTCCTGGCAGAGAAACTCAGAATTTAGACAGGCCTGCCATTTCTCAAGGGGTCTTCAGGCCTTCCTCCTTCTCTATTAAAGCCTTCACTAAATCTAAAACAGCCATGAAAACCGAAAAACAAGTTCCTCAGACCCCCTCTCAAGGCACCATGCCTAAAAACAGATGCTTAAAATGGCTGAGGATTTGATTACTCTTATCAGGTGTTCTCAACCCCCCTCTGACAAAAGGCCCAGATTAGAGGAAGACTACCCTTCCTCAGATCAAGCTTCTATTACCTCAGAACTATCTGAGGATCAGGATTATGCCTATTCTCCATTCGAAGACTCTGATGCAGAGGAGTCTATTCCCTCGGTCTCCCCCCCCTGAGGACTTCTCTTTTGGGGAAACCCTGCATACATTGAGGGAACACTTTCACTGGGAAGGCCAAGATTACTCAGATTCCAAGAAAAGGCTCAGGGAATTTATTTTGCTCCTCCAGCATAGGCCTCTGGCTATCCCTCCTGTTTTAGATATATTGGATGATGTGTACACAGAAGCCAGCCTTAATCCTGATTCTTTGCCTCCAGCTCCTGTTAAACCAGACAGGTATTACTGGGTTCCTGATTCTCACCAGTTCCTATATAAAAGCCATACTGCTGACCCAGAAACTATTTCACAGCGTCCCAAGGGAATTAAGGCCTCTACTGCTAAAAACCCATTACCTTCAGAGAGAGATTCCAGATCTTTAGAAAGGTGGGGGAAAAAGGTGTACACTTCGGCCACTTTAACCATGAGGGCATTAAACTGTCAGTTCCATATGTTAAAGTATCAGCAGTTTTTGATATCTCAGCTGAAAAGCAAGATTACACAACCAGAACAACCAGATTTAAAAGAGTTGCAGGATTTGCTGCATGGTGCAGAGCAAGTGGGTAAACATACCTTGCAGTGTGGTTTTGATGCTTTAGAGGCCTCATGTAGAGCTGCTGTTACTTGGTCTGTTATACGTAGGCATGCTTGGCTCAAAGAGCAAACCTTACCAGATCATGTCAAAGCTAAATTACTAGATGCACCTCTTCAAAAAGATGTATTGCTTGGTGTTAAAGCTGAGGAGGTGCTAAAGAAAATGGAGGAAAAAGCGAAATCAATGCAAACAGTGAAAGATTTCCTGCAGGTACAGCCTCCACATTTCAGCAGAAACTGGCCTTCAAAAAATTGGTCCTTTCCAGCCACGGACAGACCTCAAAGGGGCAGATGCAGGCGTCCAAGGGGTAGAGGGCAACCTCAAGGATCTTTCAGAGCCAGACAGTGGCAAGCACCAACCCCAAGAGGTGGAGAAGATAGATCACAGTCTTTTAGAAAACAGACACAATGACTTCCCCCTACACCTGCCAAGCAAAGCTTTAATGGCAGCACCTTTGGGCAGAAAACTGACATTCTCAAAAAATTGGCATATTGTTACAAAAGACAAATGGATTCTGGACATTATAGACAGAGGCTACAGGTTCCACTTACACACCCTTACAAAAATGAGAGGCATGCCAAACCTGCCACAAAATCAAAGGGCAGAGGCACAAAAACAAATTTCAGCTCTCATGGACATGAAAGCAATTCAAGAGGTACCTGCGAAAGAACAAGGTCAAGGGTTTTATTCCAGACTATTCCTGGTACCAAGGAAAGACAAAGATTGGAGACCTGTTTTAGACCTATCCATCCTAAACACATTTCTACAGGTGCCAAAATTCAAGATGCTAACATTACAGCAGCTTCTTCCCATGCTGGGCAAGGAGTCTTGGCTGGTAACATTGGACCTGAAGGAGGCATACCTGCATGTCCCTATCAGACAAGATTGCAGACGATACCTCAGATTTTTTGCAGGTTCAACCCATTACCAATTCTCTGCATTGCCCTTTGGCTTATCTACTGCGCGCAGAGTGTTTACGAAATGCCTGGCATCAGTAATCGCCTTCTGCAGACTACAAGGGATACAGATCTACCCATATCTGGACGACTGCCTGATCCAAGTGGACAGCAAGGACATACTGCTGCAGCACCTGGCGTTTGTAATAAAACTGTTGAACTTCCTGGGATACACAGTCAACAAAAAGAAATCAAAACTGATACCATCTCAACAAATAATTCTCCTGGGTGCCAGCTTGGATACAACCACCCAGATGGCCTACCTCACGCCAGACAAGCAAGGGCAACTGTCTCAATACTTCATAAAAATGGCAACTTACACCAGGCTAACTGCAAGGAAAGTCCTGCAGACTCTGGGATTCATGGCATCTTGCATCCTACTAATCCCATGTGCAAAGCTGCATATGAGGAAACTTCAATGGTACCTAAAAAACTTATGGTCTCGACACAGCCACAGCTTGGCAGCAATTATACCACTCATTCCATGCCTTCAAAAGGAATTTATGTGGTGGGCTCAAGCTTGCCAAAGAAGTACAGGTCTTCCTTTCTGTGTACCTCAAGCAACTCAAATCATCACAACAGATGCCTCAGACTATGCCTGGGGAGCACACATGACAGATCAGTTCATTCAGGGAAAATGGGCATGAAAAGAGAAGCACCGTCACATCAATCAAAAGGAAATGCTAGCCGTGCAAAAGGCTATTATGACCTTCAAAGACCTACTGCATCCAGGCCAGCTATTGATAAGGACAGACAATACCACAGTGATGTGGTACATAAACAAACAGGGGGGAACTCATTCATACCCCCAGTGCAGGCAAGCCATGACCCTATGGAACACAGCACTGGAATTGCAAATTCAACTACAGGCACAATTCCTGCCAGGGAAGGAAAACACACTGGCAGACAATCTAAGCAGAAATATGACAGATCCACATGAATGGAAGTTGCATCCTCAAGTTTTCACAAAGATAACTCAGGCATGGGGACAGCCAGACATAGATCTCTTTGCTACCCACAGAAATTGGCAGTTGAGAAAATGTTGTTCAAGGACCTATCATCCACAGGCCTGAAAAGTGGACTTTCCTTCAATTGGGCAACATTGACAGTCTATGCCTTCCTGCCTCTTCCTCTGCTGCCCAAAGTTCTATTAAAAGCCAGAGCAGAGAGGCCGAAAATGATTCTCATTGCTCCACACTGGCCAAGACAACACTGGTATCCGCTCCTGAAGAGCCTGACAGATTCCCCACCATGGATCCTACCTCTAGTCCCTCTTCTGTTGTCCCAGCACAACTACAAAACTCTTCACAGCCATCTCAAAACTCTAAATCTAGCTGCATGGAGAATTCCTTGATTTCCCAACAGTTTCTCCTCTCCAAGGAGGTGCAGGATGTCATCTTGGAGGCCAGAAGACCTTCTACTAGAAAGGCCTACTCCACCAAATGGAAACGATTTTGTGCCTGGAATCAAAAGAAGGGACAGAATCCTTGGGTAATAAATATACCTCAAATTTTACAGTACCTAGCGGAGATGTTAAACAATGGACTTTCCTTCTCCTCCATCAAGATCCACGCTTCAGCCATTTCTGCACAATACAACACAGATCCTCCTTTATTCTCTCATCCTCTCTTAAGGCAGTTCCTCAGAGGGGCAAAGAATATAAAACCCCCAAGGAAACCACCAGTCCCTGCTTGGGACCTCAACTTCGTATTGGAAAAGCTGACCCTTCCTCCCTTCGAGCCAGCTTCTTCATCAGAGTTACAGTACTTGTCATGGAAAACAGCCTTTCTTCTGGCTATCACCTCAGCTTGCAGGGTTTCGGAGCTACAGGCCCTCATGGCTGTGCAACCATTCATCATTTTCCATCAGAACAGAGTTTCCTTACGAACCAACCCTACCTTTATGCCAAAGGTAGTATCCAGTGTAGCTTTAAATCAGACTATCCACTTACCCACCTTTTACCCTAATCCACAAAACAAGGGGGAAAGACTACTACATTCCTTGGACATTCACAGACAATTTCGTTATTATTTGGACAGGACAAAGCCATTCAGGAAATCTGAGCAACTCTTTGTGTCCTATGCTGCAGGTGTTCAAGGAAAGGCTATTTCCAAACAGACAATTTCAAAATGGATAGCCCACCGTATACACTTTTGTTACTCATTTCATGGAAAAACTGTGCCTGCATGCATCAGATCCCACTCCACCAGAGCCACAGCTACCTCTGCAGCTTTCCTCAGGGGGGTCCCCTACCAAGGACATTTTGGAAGCAGCCACCTGGAGTTCAGTGCACACTTTCTCCAAGCACTATCGCCTCCCACTATACTCTAAATCTAGAGTGGGCTTTGCCACAGCAGTCCTGCAGGGCATCCTAACCCCTCCTAGTTCCACTTAGTGCCTCCCACCCTTACTTAGCTTTGGGATTCTACCCATCTGTTATGACTGCAGCTGTATGCACGATGAACATAGTACAGTTTTGTACCTACCATAAATGTAGATGTTCGAGTGCTCATACAGCTGCAGTCCAGGTATCCCTCCCTCCCTCCATCCCCTCTTAGGACAGGCCTTATGACAAACACTTTTCATATAACCTTTTTGGGGTATTCTTTTATGTTGTATTTGCTTGCAACTACTGTTTTTGATTTATCAACATTGCATTTTTGCATAACATTATGTTTGCCTTCCTTCTGGGAGCACCTGACATCTGGGGCAAGAAAAACTGAAGAAAATGGCGTTGGCTGCCTCTTTTATACCACTGCCGTACTGACGTCAGGGAAGAAGCGACAACAGCCGACGCCGGACCTAGACTTTGGAATTCAGCTGACCGAGGACTCGCCTGATGGCAGGATAACTCATCTGTTATTACTGCAGCTGTATGAGCACTCGAACATCTACATTTATGGTAGGTACAAAACCATACTTTTTGTTTTCTTATCTGAAGGGAAAGGCTGAAAGAATTCTACACAAAAAGAGAGAGATATTTCCACTGCAGTATGTAAAGGGAATCGCTGATGTTTGAAGTTTAATGCTTAATTAAGGCACCTCACAGCTTAACACAAGGTAGCTGATGGAAAGAGATCATGAGACTTTCTTGTCTGCCTGATTCTGTAGTTACTGTATTGCATCTGATCCCCTCCCCAATTTCATCCTAACTCTCCAGGAATCCCAAGCTGATTTAAAAGCCAAAGTTGAGGTGTTAGTTTGCACCTTTTCCAGTAAGTGATTGTACAAACCAATAATTCTTTGTTATAAAAAGTTATTTCTTGTCTACCCTGTTTAACTTACAGAGTTGACCAAATCTGTGCTTTCAGAACCACATCATACTGGTTTACTATCAAATGAGTGAAAATCAAAAGCCTGAATCCCAAAAAGACTGAAAATTCAAAATATTGAATACATTTGTAATGCAGGGGGCAAGCCCCCCTGCTCGCCTTATGTGGGGGGCTGCGCCCCCCCCCCACACACACACCCTGCATAATATATATACCAGCTCCAAGATCGCACTACAGTGGAGAAGGGGCAAATTCCATCATTCGATATTTTGAATTTTCAGTCTTTTTGGGATTCAGTCTTTTTATTTTCAGTCATTTGATAGTAAAGCCACCATACTGGATCATATCTGTATCGATCAACCGGAAAAGCATCATTCCATAAGGATATATGATGCAGTTTTCATCAACCATTGTAATGTGACTATTGTCTTCTCAGTCAGGCCACATAAATGCAATAGTCACGTGATCAAATTCCAGGACCCTGAAAGTACAGTAGGAAGGCCACCTCTGAAATATGTTTGATTTTAATTACTGGTGTCTGGTAACATGGCAGAAGGAATGCAATATTGGAATACTTTTTTAATATCCTATTACCCCCTTGGGTGAATTTTATCCTATCAAAACCATACAGGAGAAAGAAGTTTCTGCTCCTTTGGGAGCACTTGATTTCAGGCAGGTATTTGCTGAAAGGCACATTATTAAGGTAGTCACACTTTAGAAGATTAGAACCACTTATTTTACATTGGGAATTATGGTAAAATAGTGTCAGTAAAGCAAATCATCACCATCAACATCCACCCTTTCCTCATTTTCTACATGGGGTCAAGGTTATCTCTCTTGGTTCTATAACAGTCTGTAACCTTCTTTGATGGTCATCCCCAAGTTTCACAGGTCTTGTTTGAAACAGTCCATCCATCTCTTTGCTAGATGCCCTTGTCTCCACTCGCCTTCCTCCTGTCTTTTAAGGAAAGGTACTTTCCTGAAAAAGACAACTTACTTGTTGCATTCCTAGGAAACCCGAAATAATTTTTAAGGGAAATAACTTGGCTGAAAGGAATAGTGTGAAAGTAGTTTCTCTTCTAGATATCCAAGGGCAGAGGTGGCTGAACCCAAAAATAATTGCTGAATATTTTGGTATTGTCTTCTGCCAGTTGCTGGGCTACTCATTGTTAAAGGCTGTGGCATTTGAAGGACAGGAAAAACCTGTCGAGTTTTCTACAGACTTTCACTTTGAATAGTGTTTATTTCCAAGATAAATATATGGCTTTGAGAAGTAGTAACTGCTGTCTAAATTGTCTGGGCCCTAAATTCTTGTGGGAATGTAACACTTTTATAGCAATTGAGCTGATTCATTATTAATGTCTTATTTTCTACAGACATCATTCCAGAACTGTAGAAATCGTTAATTTAATGTCACCCATTTAATATGATGGAACTTCTTAGAAATGGCGAATTTGGCAGCACAGTCAGCATTACAGTTCTGGGGTTAAGCTCTCGTCCATACAGCTGTAGTGTCCAAGATTCAGTCCTGCCTCCAATTATACTTTGTGTGACTTCTATATGCTTTCCCTGTATCTGCATTGGCTTTTCTTTGCTAATCCAGATGTTCTTCGTCTTCCATTGCTGCAGTCCTGACTATTGGGTATAGTCCGCGTCCCAGTCGGCCCGAATACCAGAGTATAAGGCTGACGTCGGTCAGGGTGCATTAGACTGACGTCAGTACGTCAGGGTACTAATGCGCATGACCGACGTCATATCCTCAGTCTTTTTTGCCGCATGGTCCGATGCAGAAGCAGTTTTGCGAGTGCAGGTTGGCGTACTGAAATATTTCAAACCGAGTTTCAGACCGAAACAGAGTTGGCTAAGTACCCGTTGGGGAACATTTTGGTTTTTCTTGCCTCAGTATTTTACCGGATGTCAGAAAAAGTGAATAACTGTATTTCTTGTGGGAAACAGATACCTCATAGGGATTATCATACCTTGTGTATACCTTGTTTAGGGCCTGAGCACGTCGTTGTTGGTTGCCGCTCTTGTGCTAGGTTTAACAAACGCACTATTAAGAGGAGGTTAGACTGTGCCAGGTTAGTGTTTGGGAAGCGTTGCAATTATAAAATGCCGTCGGATGCTCCGGCGCCGCTTCCTCAAGAAGCGCAAGGATAAAACAGTGAAGCCTAGGGTTGAGGAACCGGCAGTCCCGGACGTCGGTTCTTTGGAAGGCTCAGTGGAGCCGGAGGTTTTGCCAGGAGTTTCCATGGAGTCCCAGGCAGAAACTATACTCTTACAGGATGTGCCTTCTCAGGAGGTAGGCCAGGCTGAGGGGGCTTCTCAGGTGACTGTTCTTCCCTCTCTTCCCAAGGTAGTTAGGGCCTCTCCTTCTGTTGCAAAAACTTCTATGAGAGGTAGGCCTACTTCTGCTTCAGTGGGGGCTTCTCCTACCATTTCAGGTTCTGTACCTAAGAAACATATGCTTAAGATGGCAGAAGATTTGATTACTATGATTAGGGGTTCTATGCCCCCGCCTGATAAGAGGCCTAGGGTGGAACCTGACTTTGAGAGTTTTGAACAGTGTTCTGAGGCTTCAGAATCTTCTGTGGAAGATTTGCAGGAGTATCCTACCTATTCTGATTCTGATGTGGATGATTCCACTCCTACAGCGTCTCCACCTGAGGATTTCTCATTTTCAGAGACTTTGCATTCCATGAGGGAGCACTTTAAATGGGAAGGCCAGGATTACTCTGACTCCAGGAAAAGGCTTAGGAGTTCTTGTTTTACCCCAGCATAGGCCTTTAGCTATTCCTCCTGTGTTGAATGTGGTGGAAGATGTTTTGCAGAGGCTTCCCTGAACCCTGACTCTTTGCCTCCTGCTCCTGTTAAGCCTGATAGGTATTATAGGGTGCCTGAAGCTCATAAATATTTGTTTAAGAGTCCTAGGGCGGACCCAGAAACTATTTCCCAGGGGCCTAAGGGTGTAAAAGCTTCTGTGGTTAAAAATCCTGTCCCCACTGATAAAGAGGCGAGGGCTTTGGATAGGTGGGGAAAGAAAGTGTATACTTCTTCCACTCTTGCCATGAGAGCTTTGAATTGTCAGTTTCACATGTTAAAATATCAGAATTACCTTCTTTCACAATTGAAATCTAAGGTGGATGCTTTGGCGGAAGGTATTGAGTGTAAAGAGTTGCTGGATTTGGTTCATGTGTCCGAACAAGTGGGTAAGCATTCTTTGCAATGTGGTTTTGATGCTGTACAGGCCTCCTCGAGGGTGGCTGCTACCATCTCTGTTCTTCGCAGGCATGCCTGGTTGAAGGATCAGAATTTAGCTGAGCATGTTAAGACAAGGATTTTGGATGCTCCTTTACAGTCTGATGTGTTGTTTGGTTCGCCTGTGGAAGCTGTTTTAAAGAAAATGGAGGACAAAGCTAAGTCTATGCAAACTGTTAAAGATTTTCTGCAGGTGCAGCCACCGAAGTTTAGTAGAAATTGGCCTGCTAAGGGGTGGACATATCCTGCTTATGATTCTCAGTCTAGGGGTAGGTCTAGACGTGGTAGGGGCAGGGCTCAAAGTTCTTTTAGGCCTAGAACACGCCGTTCACCTCCTCGGACTTCTGGTGAGTGCAGGGGTCAGTCCTTTCGTAAACAGACCCAATGACCTGTTTTTCAGCTGCCAGCAGATTCACGCCTGGCAGCTCCTTTGGGGAAGACTGTCTCTTTTCACAGAAAATTGGGATTTAATTACTCAAGACAAATGGGTGTTGGATATCATTCACCACGGTTACAGATTTTATTTCCATACAATGCCCCCTTTCAAGGGCATGCCAGACGTTCCTCCTCTACAAAGAAAAGAGGCTCACAAGCAAGTTTTACAGTTACTTCACATAGGGGCCATTCAGCCAGTCCCTGTGTCAGAGAGGGGCCTAGGATTTTATTCTCGCCTGTTCCTTGTACCAAAGAAGGGGAACACGTGGAGACCAATTTTGGATTTATCTCTCCTCAACACGTTTTTGGACATTCCCAAGTTCAAGATGTTGACGTTACAACAGCTTTTACCTCTGCTGGGCAAAGATCACTGGATGGTAACTTTAGATCTCACGGAAGCTTACCTTCATGTGCCTATAAGGCTAAGTTGCAGAAAGTATCTGCGGTTTCGAGCTGGAGATTCTCATTATCAGTTCTCTGCATTGCCCTTTGGCTTATCTACTGCGCCCAGAGTATTCACAAAGGTTCTGGCTCCAGTGATAGCTTACTTCAGGCTTCAAGGAATTCAAATCTATCCTTACTTGGACGACTGCCTGATTCTGGCTCAAGAAAAGGAAGACCTTCTACAGCATCTGGGATATGTTATAGCAGTGCTAAGATGCCTAGGGTATTCTGTGAACGAAATAAAGTCCAGTCTAGTACCCTCACAAGACATGTGCTTTCTGGGTGTAAGACTGAATACAGCAGCCCAGATGGCCTTTTTAACCCCGGACAAACAAAAGAGTCTGTCACTTTACTTCCATCAACTATCTCATCAGTCCGTGCTGACTGCAAGGACAGTCCTTCAAGCATTAGGGTTCATGGCATCTTGTATTCTGGTGCTTCCCAATGCCAAACTGCATATGAGGAAGCTACAATGGTATCTCAAAAATGTATGGACACAGCACTGCCAGGATTTGGACACTGTCATTCAAATAATACCTTGCATTCAAAAGGAATTTTTGTGGTGGGCTCAGGAATGTCACCTAAACAAGGGACTCTCTGTGACCCGGCCAGAGGCAAGTCAGATTCTATCGACAGATGCCTCGGACATTGCTTGGGGAGCTCATCTAAATGGAAAGTGGATACAAGACAAGTGGCCTGCCAGACTACAGCATCTACATATCAACATGAAGGAGATGTTAGCAGTCCAGTTTGCATTAATGGCTTTCAAGGAGTTACTTCTTCCAGGGCAGGTGTTGATTCTAACAGACAACACAACTGTCATGTGGTACATCAACAAGCAAGGGGAACACATTCTTATCCTCTATGCAGGCAAGCAATGATTTTATGGGAGACTGCGCTAAGCTTGCAACTAACTCTTCAGGCAAGGTTTCTGCCAGGAGCACAGAACTCCTTAGCAGATGTGTTAAGCAGACAAATCATGGATCCCCACGAGTGGAAACTGGATCTTCATGTATTTCAGAAACTGACAGTGTCATGGGGAACTCCAGACATAGATCTGTTCGCTTCTCCACTAAACCACCAGCTGCCAAAGTATTGCACAAAGGGGTTTCATCACACAGCTTGGAAAGTGGATGCTCTGTCTTTCAGTTGGAAAAACCTTCATGTGTATGCCTTTCCACCTCTACCGCTTCTTCCAAAGGTACTATTAAAGGTCAGACAAGACAGGCCAAGGATGATTTTGATAGCTCCAGATTGGCCTCGGCAACACTGGTACCCACTTCTACGGAGTCTGGTAAAGAAGCCTCCATGGCCTTTACCTCTGATTCCTCATCTGTTGTCTCAGAAGGACGGTCATCTGCTCAATGTCAAGCTTCACTCTCTTCATCTAACAGCCTGGCATATTCTGTGTTGAAACACAGCAGGTCTCAACTTCCTCAACAAGTTTTAAATGTGATTATGGAAGCTAGAAGGCCTAGTACTAGGAGAGTGTACGCAGAAAAATGGAAGAGATTTTTATTTTGGAGTACAGCAAAGAATTTGGAGATTTCAGAGCCTAATTTGAGTGTGGCTCTTCAATATCTTACTGAATTATTGGACAAAGGTTTGTCCTTCTCTTCCATAAAGATTCATGCTGCAGCAATTTCAGCTCACTATGATTGTGACCCACCTTTGTTTTCGCATCCTTTGTTCAAGCAGTTTCTTAGAGGGGCAAAGAATATAAGACCCCCACGTAGAGCTCCTACTCCTGCTTGGGATCTCAATTTTGTGTTGGAAAAACTTACTCTACAACCTTTTGAGCCTGCAGCTACTGCTGAATTGAAATATTTGTCATGGAAGACTGCTTTTCTGTTGGCTATTACTTCTGCAAGAAGGGTGTCTGAGTTGCAGGCCCTTATGGCAGTAGAGCCCTTTTGATTTTCCATAAGGACAGGGTATCATTACGTACTAATCCTTCCTTTATGCCTAAGGTGGTTTCTAGTGTGGCTTTAAACCAAACTATTCATTTGCCTACGTTTTTGCAGATCCTCAAAATAAAGGGGAAAAGATTTTGCACACTTTAGATGTACACAGGCAATTGCGTTATTATTTGAGCAGGACTAAGAATTTTAGGCAGTCTCAGCAGTTACTTGTTTCTTTTGCTTTGAGTTCACAGGGCAAGCCTGTGTCAAAACAAACTATTTCTAGGTGGATTGGCTTTTGCATTGCATTTTGTTATTCCCATCATGGTAAGGAGATTCCAGCTGGGATCAGGCCTCATTCCACTAGGGCTACTGCCACTTCAACAGCATTTCTAAGGGGTGGCAACTAAGGATATTCTGGAAGCAGCTACTTGGAGTTCAGTGCATACTTTCTCTAGGCATTATCACCTTCCTATATACTCTAAGACTAGGGCTGGTTTTGCCACAGCTGTTTTACAAGGCATGTTGTCAGCTCCTACTACTTTATAATTTGCCAGCCTCCCTTACCTCTGCTTTGGGATTCTACCCAATAGTCAGGACTGCAGCAATGGAAGACGAAGAACATAGTACAGTTTTGTACCTACCATAAATGTAGATGTTCGAGGATTCCATTGCTGCAGTCCAATTTACCCTCCCTCCTTCCCCTCTGTGTTTAGGGGTGGTTGTGTAGGTGAGTTTACATGCTTATCTTTTATATATATATATATATATATATATATATATATATATATTGTTATATATATTATACATGTTTTTGGTGCAGGTTGTTTTGGGACTTGTCTTTTTGGGTCTTCTGACATCTGGGGCAAGAAAAGACTGAGGATATGACGTCGGTCATGCGCATTAGTACCCTGACGTACTGACGTCAGTCTAATGCGCCCTGACCGACGTCAGCCTTATACTCTGGTATTCGGGCCGACTGGGACGCGGACTATACCCAATAGTCAGGACTGCAGCAATGGAATCCTCGAACATCTACATTTATGGTAGGTACAAAACTGTACTTTTCATCTACCATTTATAAATATGATGGGTGGTTGATTGCTCTAAACTGTTCATATTTACTGCTGTTATTTTTACCCTTGTGGTCCAGGTCCTGTATCTAGTTAGAAAATTAATAAATGAAATAGTAAAACAAATCTCTTAATAGTTTCTATGCTCACCCCATGCTTAAAGTTTTAGAAAATGATTTTGCCACTCGCAGTAAAGATCACCTTAACTGCTATGGCCGACAGCTTGAGTGGCAGCATAGTGCCCATCTGATACTGTCCGACTGTTACATTATCAGCTTAGTGCCCATCTGATACTGTCCGATTGTTACCCAAGAGGGATGAACAACAGAGTTGACTGGTGTTGATTTTATTGACCTAAGTTTATTATTATTACATTTAAGTTTATTATTATTACATTTGTATACTGGGATTGTCTGACTGGGCCATACAAGAACCCTTGGTGATGTTTTACAACAGTACCCCCCCCCCCCCTGGCATTTTCACACAGTAATGGGCATGGCCAGATTGATTGACATAACTAATGGCTGTGATGTACCAGGCAGATGATGCATGATTGACATATCATGCAGATTTGCCTGTGACACTATGAATATTCATTGGTTAATTCTTCCTAAAAGTTGTGCAATCTTGGGAGTTGGTTTTATTTATATTTATATACACAGGGTGCTGGGAGGCTTGCCCCCCTGCAAAAATGGAAGGGAAAAAAAGTAATATTTGTGAGCTAGAGTATCAGCTCATCAGAAAATTATGTGTTTGTCAACAGTATGCATAGGATATCTGTACATTTTGTCAAAACAGATTAAAAGCACAGGGAAAATGTAATTGTGAGCTAGAGTATCAAACTCTAGATTACACACAAAACTGCAAAATAAAGCATTAGATGCCACAAAGTGATGGAACATTTGGAAAGGAATATGAATGTTTCCTTTCATATGCGGTACATCGCAAAACCAGAACTTATTTAGTATGACATGAACACTAAGAGGAAATAAAAAAAAAAGAAACTTATATTACGCTAGTCAGTATAATCAGCCATCTTCTTACAAATTTTCCTGTTTGTATGTTAACCGCATGCCAAAAATACTGGATGAATAATACCGAACTGTCTTCATGTTTGTTCTAGTCTAGAGAAAAAAATGGCCATGTACAGACTGCGAGGCGTGGTTTGGGCAGCCGTTGCTACTGTGCATCAGGAGGGCACTGTTGTAAAACATCGTCAAACCCTTTTCTGTGGAAGCCTGAGAAGAAAAGCTTCATAACAAACAGAAAAAAATATATACAATAAATCATAGTCGAGCCAGCTTGATAATTAGGCAAAAGAAGTGACAGCTGAACTATTACATAGACAAAAACAGGCATACACCATAAACACATCTCCACACATATCATATCTTCAAACTTCAGATCACAGTACTTCCTCCCTACAAACCTAATGCCCCTATCAGATCTAACACATACAACATGCCTACAAACCACTTCTGTACTACTTTCTCTTCCCACCTTTGAGAAACCATTTCACATTTGCTACCTCTCTCTCTGTACAAAACCCTACACCATCTCTTGCTACTACGTCACTCCATCTTTGTCTATTTTTTCTCTAAAAAAACACTTCTACCATCCTCCAAGCTTGTTATCACTTTTCCTTGACCTTTCTCTTATCACGTTATTTCTGTTACTCATGACCATCTTTGTTCAGTTAACAAAGCTACCAAGCATGCCTAAAACCAAACACCATCACACCAACCAGCCCAGTTTTACCCACATTTAACACTACTACAGACAAATCGCAAATATCCCTGAACTATACTCAACCTCTTTTGTACATCATTTTGCATATAGGTATATAAAATATGAACTAATGCCATGAAAACTGACCATAAAATCAATAGTAAACTTAAGTGGTCTTACCCCTTCTCAGTCTCAATAACTACACTTAAACTCTGTGGTGGCATACACTCTAACCAAGGTCATAGCTTAGAATGACAAAACATACCTATCTCCTCGACAAAGTGTTCCCCCACTCTTCCACCCCAGTCAAACAGAGGCTATAACTTACTCTTTCTCATTCTCAGAAGAATTTGTAATAAAAACAGAAATTCTGTGTGTACCTAGCATTTTACTCCCTAGACATAGTAGTTACTACAGAAATTTGGATAAAGCGAGAAATAAGACAGTGATATATTGCCTCCAAATTTCAGTAAACCAATTACTTAGGTAGAAGTAGTAAGTGTGAGGTAGGCATAGTCATAATATGCAAAAATAATGTAAAGTAAATCTTTAACCCAGCCAAATCTCAGAATATAGTAATGCAGAAGTCATCATCTGTCGCTGCAAACTAAATAGCAAAAAGACCATGCATTATAGGCATGTATATTCCTCCAGAAAGTAACATAAGGATAAATGAAAACTTTCTGCACTGGCTATCTCAGAACAGACACCGTAAAAGGAGAGGCAAATTCAAACCAAGCGATGAAAGGTTAATATTGGCGGCCCAAGATAGTGGGCTACGTACATGTTGGTTTACAAAGTCCACTGAACATGTGAGAGAAACAGCCACTATCTTGGGCCACCAATATTTACCTTTCATATTTTGTTTTTAAGTCGCCTCTCCTTAACCATTCCTGCATTCAATCCTGATCAACATGAGGTTGTTCCAGGAGATTTCTGTACTTGCAAATATATTTGTGCATTTTCCAAATGAATGCCTTCTCATCTGACCATTCACCTTATATTCTTTCTTTTGTTTTTTAGCACATTCACTTGCTGCCTGATTATCTACTTTGGGTTTACTTGAGGTTCTTGGCATGGAAAACAGACTCACTTATTGCTCTTTTAACTAGAAACATCTTTATTAAATTATCGTGTGTGACGCAGGCAATCTTACATTGATATAAAGGAAAATAAATCATAGTGACCCAGTCTCAGTTGCAAACATTATACCTTACAAACCATGTCAACACAACTGTAGCTGCAAACATTATACATCACTTTTAATATGTCCAGTCATTGTCAGTCAGCCACTATATAGCTTATTCAGATCATTCCTTCTTTTAGACATTGTTCCTCCTTTGCATGTAGTGGTTTCCACATTTCTCATTTTTCCTTTGTAATTTACTCCTACCCTTTTCTAAAGATCCCAGTTCCAGTTTTTTTTATATCTCTGTTACTATCTTTGGTACTTCTAGTAAGGTTGGTTTAGAATTTGATTTCCATTTTCTAGTTATTCCTTTTTAGGCAGCCATCATAATTAGACTCAGCAAGGCCGTACTATGTCTAGGGAATTCCAGCTCTGTATTATAGCTCAAAAAATAATTTTCCTAGTCGCTCCAGTTTGCTCCCCCAGCATCTCCAGCAAAGCAGTCTGCAGGGAATCTTTAAAGTCAGCCATCTCATTACACTCACAGAAAATATGTTCCTAGTTACCTCTTTCTTCCCCATTGCATCTCCAACATTTGCTGTCTACCTGAGGAAAGATTCTTTGGAACCTGCTTGGGGTATATAAATATCTGTATAAACACTTCCAGGCAAAGATTCTAAATTCCTAGATTTTGTTGCATGTTTGGAAGACATACATGTATCCCCTCATTGTTTCTTTGTGAATTGCTTATACAATCTCTCTTCCCAATTCTTCCTAACCTCTTCTGATTGATTCTTATAGTTGTCATGCAATATGTTGTATGCTGTATTAATTATTCCTTTCTTAAAGGCCACTTCTGTTCTAGATTCTACTAAGAACCGTGCCAGTGCTGGTCTTTTGTTTAGGACCCTTCTATTTCTTTCTCTTTCCCTGTACTCTGATATCAGTCCCTGATATGGAAGGCAGTTTCTATCCTGTAGTCCAAATAAGTTCTTGGCATCTTCTCATTCTATTACCTTTTCCTCTCTAGTTATTTGCTCCCAATTCCTTAGTTCCTTGCCAGTTTTCTCCAATATACTCCTGCCCCCTCTTGCCTGTTGTCTGTGTCGCTAATTGCAATCACCCCTATCAGGAGAATCTCCTTCCTTCCTTTCCTGAATTGACTTAGTTCTTAGAATGCCTTCTGCTACTTTATAAATCTAGTGTTCTGTATAATTATTGTTGTTCTCCTAAAAGGATTGCATCCGAAATCCCAGTCTCTCCCTGTCACTTGAACGTCCCCCCGTTTCTTCATTGTCTCATTCCATTCTGAGTTACAGTTTTCTGCTTGTGCTGTGTATAGGAACCTTAACTATGTTGCTCTGAAACACCCCTTCAAATCAGGTAATCCCAATCTGCCCTGTTCTATTGGAAGAATAAGCTTATCCCACTTGACTCTTGCCATCTTCCCCTCCCAGATAAAATCATTCAACTCTTTATTAATTACTATCCAGAACTTCTCTTCTAGTTGGTAAAATATGCCTGATGTGTATGTAAGACTAAAGGGACTAAACACATTTTAACTGCTGCATTTTACTATCAATGTCCATATAACAGAGCTTCCATTTTCTAAAATTTTGTGTTATCTTTTGTGTGGTCTCTTCCCACATATCCTTAGCTTCCACGTTGGTATAATTTTCAATCCATACTCCTAAATACTTATTTTTATCATGTCCCATAAGTATGGATATTGCTGAACCAATTCATATGTGGGCACATAATTTACCACTGTTGCATTTATTTTGGCTTCATTACGTTTGTATCCTGAAAAGATTTGAAATTGTCTCAGTATGTTCCACAGCACTGTAATATCCCTTTCTGGTTTTGTCAGGTATAAAATAATGTTATCTGCAAATAGAGCCAGGTTTTCTTGACTACCATGCCAATTATATCCTTGAATTTCTGAGTCACTTATTTTCTTTGCCAATGGTTCTAAATATAATGCAAACAACAAAGAGGAGAGAGAGAACACCCATGCCTAGTTCCTCTGCTCAAAGGACATACTACACCTAAAGAAATCCCAATCCCTCCGAGCTACATGCTCTAGGGACCTAAACCTTGTCACCACAATAAACAGGACATGCTGGAGGGATAGATTCCTGTCCCCATAGACTTCCCATACTCTGGAACAGGCTACCCATCTGTGTCAAGCAAAGTTCTTCATTAGCACTCTTCAAGAAAAATCTTGATGAGTGGATGGGAAATAGGAAATACACCCCGGGGATCACCTCTGTGTCTCTGCTCGACAATGGCACAGGAAAATAACTTTCTTGGGTGGCTTAAGCCAGGGAACCTTGTTGGCTAGGCGTACATAGGCCCTTGGGCCGATAGCCTAGTACCTACCTATGAACCTGTAATCAGAGAGGACTCGCCCACCTTAACTTTCACCTCCAATCCCTCCTCATGACTTGCTTGTTGCTTTGATCTCTGCAAGAAGAATATCTGAGCTACAAGCTCTTATGGTGGATCAATCTTATGTCATTTTTCACAAAGACAGGGTTTCTTTGAAAAATCTTGCTTTTATGCCTAAAATCGTATCCATGTTTACTTTAAGCCAAGTTATCCATCTCTCTTTCTTATTTCCAGAACCTAAAAATGAGGGAGACAGGTTCCTTCATATCCTGGATTTCCACAAATGACTCTGGTACTATCATGACAGAACAAAACAAATTGTATTTATTTTATTTTTTTAATTTATTTAACATTTGTTTTACCAGGATTATATCCGACTGGGCAACAGATGTCCTTTTTCAGCGGAGTCCTGGGAAGAAAAGCTCCAAGAAGTAATATGGTGAACAGTACATAGGTTAATATGGTGGAACATACATAGGTTAATACTCGTAGCTATATTAACATGTGTGACTGAAAATTACAGTACAGTACGATACATGTCTAATAATAGAAGTATGATATATGTCTAATAATAGAAGTATGATATATGTCTAATAACAGAAGTATGCTATATGTCTAATAATAGAAGTATGATAAATGTACATATCTTTCAAAATTTTTTTTCAGTTAATTTCTTGGGAAGGTAAGAAAAAAGAGTAACCAGTGTCAAAACAGACTACTTCCATATGATTGTCTTATGCTGTTACTTTTGTTAATCGCACCATACAGAACTGTCTCAGGCAGGGTCAAAGCTCATTCTGCCAGGGCCCGGGCTTCTTTATAGGGTCATAGGAGATTACTAGGTTAGCACCCCTAAGGCCTTTACAAGCCTAGCCATGTTAATCCCAAATATCCCCATTTGTTCTTTTTGGGTCGTTCACAGAGTGAATTTATGAACAGAGTAGGTCTGTGATCAACACTGGCTATCTCTTTCCATAGGGGACATGGGTGCCACCCCAGCGGCAAATTTGCAGTCTCCCATCCAATTGTCTAGGTTGCGTTTGAATAGGGTTAGTGAGGAGCGCTGCTTTATATGAATAGGAAGTCTATTCCACAGATGCAGCAATCTTTGGCAGACATATATCTATCCAGCATGTTCTGTTAATGTCACAAGCTAGGTTGAGATCCCTAGAGTGAGTAACACTTGTGCCGTTTGACTTGCAGATGTGCAGCATTTCCATTAGGGCAAGGTTGGACATTGCCCTGTAGGCTAGACACAAGTCACCTCTAAGCAACCTATAAGATACAGAGTAAAGTGATAGGGCTTCCAGCCTGTCAGTGTAGGTCATGGTTTGGAGCCCCTGTATTTTCTTAGTGAGAAACCTCTGAGGTCTCTCTAGCTGGTGCAGGTGTCTGGTGAGGTACATGGAAAACGGGTGTTTTATATTCTATTAGTGGTCTGATGAGGGTCAAGTACAGTGGAGTTGTAACATTTCTTCACCTGAATGCTGTGCCCTTGCTTATGAGGTGCACTACATAGAAGGCTTTCCTTACCACTGTGGAAACTTGGTGGTCAAAGTTCAGATTGCTGTCAACCTGTGTTCCCAAGTCTCAAACCACTTGGTTGGAACTCAGGGAATGCTGTCAATACTGTAATTTGTAGAAGATTCCATTTTGCTAAAGGTAATAATAATGCATTTTTTTGCATTTAGTTTTAGACAATGATTTTCACACCAATCCTTTGTTTGTGTTAGCCCTTGTAATATGTTGACGTCATTGAGGGATTCAGTAGTTGCTCCCAGTTTGCAGTCATTAGAGAACTTGGTGAACCAAAGGCTGTCTACTTTGCCTGGCCTTCTGAGAAACAGATGTCAGACAGTAAGGGGCCCAGCACAGACCCCTGTGGTATTCAACTGGTGACTGGTCTACTGGTGGATGTGAGTCACCAGCTTTGACAGTGTGTGCTGTGTCGGTGAGCCAGTTGGCTACCCATCTAGTAATGTAAGGGTTGATCCCTATCTGGGAGAGGTTCTCATCGATGCCAGTGTGGAGAATTGTGTTGAAAGTCTTGTGAAGGTCGAGATGGGCAGTGTGCACTGCCTTACCTTCATCCATGCTTTGGTTCATTCTCAATGAAGTTCACCAGGTTTAGTAAGCAGGATCAACCCTTTTCGAAGCAAAACTGCATTGCGTCCAGCATTTTGAAGTTGCCCGTGTCCTTATTGATAATTTCCATGATAATTCTTTCCATGGCCTTGCAGATGAGGCTGATTAGACTTAGGAGTCTGTAGTTCCCAGGGTCAGTGGATGGCCCCCCTGTGTGCAGGGGGATGACTGTTCCCATTCTGCAGGAACATAGCCAGATCTCAAGCTATGATTAAAGAGAATGCTAAGTGGATCCACTATGTCTTGTGTTAGATTGTTTAGTAAACAACATGGAATATTATCCTGCCCTGTTGGGGCCTTGTATTTGGCCTTGATGAGTGCAAAGATGACCCGATACTAGGCAGAGAGCTGATGTCAGGTATGCTTTGGGGATATGGTAGGTGGGGATAGGAGGGTGAAGTTTGCGCTGAGTCTGTCAGCTAACAGGTTGAAGATATCTTCTGGTGTTGTATGAGTGAGCCCATCTACAACCAGTTTGGGACATAGCTGGGCATTCCCTTTTAGATTTAGGATGTAGTTAAAGAATGCCTGATGATTAGCCTTGGCTAGGGATGCGATTTTAGTTTCAAAATTTGCTTTAGAAAAGTTAAAAAGATTTCTGATTTTCTTGTTTAGGCTTAGGAGGGAACTCTTCCTTTACAGAGTGATATCCCACTTGCTTTTGGACAACAGTTTCTTGCTCTTGTTATATAATCTGCCATGGTGGCTTGTTTTTATAGAAAGACCTGGTTTTGATTCAGTCAGGTGTAGCAGAGTTTATGCAGTTGCTTAAGTGTTTGTACAGGGTATTTGCATACACTTCTGCATAGTGATCATTGATGTCTGTGATTACGGGTGGTATGAAGCTTTTATACCATAATTTAGTAGACTGTAGTTAGTTTTGGTAAAGTTTTTTTTATAATTTTTGCTCTTGTGAGGGTGTCAGTTCCAGTAGTTATTTCAGATTAGACTGATTTGTAGTCTGGCATAACCAGGGAGGGCATCATGCATGGGGAAGTATATCAACCCCCCCTTGTTGGTGAGTACTATGTCTAGAACATTAGAGCCCTTAGTGCGAGTGCAGATCATCTGTTCCAGAGCATTTGTGTTAACAAAATCCAGGAACCTCTGGGTGAGCATGTTTTTGCTTGTGTATGTCCCCCAGTCTATGGATGGATAGTTGAAATCTCCCATGGCTAAGGTGTTGAGCTGTATGGCAAGGGATTCTAGTAAATCATGGTAGGCTGTGTACTTATGTTGGTTCATAGTGGGGGATCTATAGCTAGCAGTGATGTGGTATGGTACTTTCACAATAGTCAATTGGATGTGGAGTAGTTCGAGAGAGTCATGCTGTTTGACCAGTCTCGAAGTGTATTTGGTTTTAATGAAGATGGATACATCTCTACCTTTGGCTCCTTCACGCTCATTTTGAGGTCTGAACGTGTGGAAGGCATTGTAGCCTTGCATGGCCAGGGTGTTCTCAGCAGTCTTGAACCATGTCACAGTAATTGCACAAATATCCGCGTTCTCTAAGGTGAGCAGTGCTTCCAGGAGTGCAGTTTCATGTTTAAACTCCTAGCATTAAGCAGCACAACCCTGAGTATGTTTCAATTAGATTTAGTTAAGTTGGAAAATGTGTTGTTTTGACAGTGCCTAAAATGGCACTATGGTTGAGGCAAGGGCCTCTGCCAGTATCAAAAGCGTAGGGGGCACAGGTGCACACCATCTCTAGCAAATGAGGCAAGGTCTGTCTACCATATCCCTCCAGGCTGACAGATACTCGATTCCCCTGGACTGACACCAGAAACAGCCAATTGGTGAAGGCAATTATTTTTTATTTATATGTGGCGTCATCCTGGGTGAGGATAGGATACTGCTTAGAGCTAGGGACATACCTGTCTGGGACACATAATCTGAGTTCTGTCATGTGTCTCTTCATATAGTCCTGACAGATGTGTCTCGAGTCATTCATTCCAACATGGACTATGACAGAGTCATAACAGTACTTGGTGACTGACTTGAGTGCGTGTGTGATTTGTCAGATCCTGGCACCTAACAGGCAGCTGACCATAACCTTCTCCTTGTCCAGTCTGATGAGGGGGATATATGTGTGTCTTACTGTGGAGTCCCCAATGACCAAGAGATTGGATGTGTTTTGCCTTAGGGGCTTATTTGTTAAGACACAGGTGTATTTGTTATGTGTAATGGTTTCTTTTTGCTTAATGGTGTGTGTGGATGGTGTGCATTTGGGAAATCTCTGTTCTTTTTATTGACCTTTAGTGAGTACCTCCACATATGTGGGTTTATGTGTTGTGACCTTATTTTGTGTGAGAGGTGAAGCATGTGTGCTGACAACCAGTTTGATGTCTAGTTTGTTTTTACGTGAGAGAACTGACTCCAGTTCCACAGTGTATTTGCATCTCTCACGCAGGGTGTTAGATTGCTTTAGGAGTAAATGGTTGTCAATATACATGAGGCAAATGCTACACTGCCTCAAGATACCCATATCAATCAAGCTGACAGGAGAAATGTTGGGAAACTAACCATCCATTGTGGCAAGATTTTTCTGACTGGGGTATTTGGGAAGGAAGTGGGCTAGCTGGACTTGGTCACAAACAGCAAAATGAAGCAGTAATTAAATTAAATACAGTTAAAGTGCAATGCTAGCTTAAAATATACTTATTTTTCAGTTTCTTTCAGTGAATGCCTTGGATTTCTGTGCAGATGCACTCCAGACCTCTGGCTGATTGGAAAGGATTGGATCCGAGAAGTACTCTAGAAGCAGCAATTTCGTCCTGTGCACATACTTTTACAAAGCAATATAAACTAGATTTGATTTGAATGAAAACAAAACCAAACCACGAACTCCAATCCAAAAGAAAACATGAATGCACTGCAAATCACACAATTTCATTATAAAAATAAATAAGTGCTTTCGTCCCAACAATCATTTAACAGGAACTTCATTAGATACATCTAGCTTCTTGTGGTCCCTATTTAAAGATGTTAAAATCA